>NC_135860.1:12432159-12609659 GCF_031162955.1 Sander vitreus
CGGGCTCCGTGGAAGAGGATCCACTCTCTATGTAGATATAGAGAAGGGCTCATTCTAAGCTAACGGAAACACAACTATTTTTATTTTTAGGTGACTAAAACATAAATTAATATAAATAAATTATATATTCCATTTCTGCCCATAGACTCCTTAATTCTTACACACTGCTACTTTAACTCAAATACATTGCAGGTGGCGGTGACTAGGGCTGCAAATGATGATTATTTCCATTAAAGATTTATCTGACGAATATAAATTCTTAATCTTAATCGTGTATAAAATGTCAGAAAATTGTGAACAATGTCACAGAGTCCAAGGTGACATTTTTAAATTGCTCAATTTGTCCTACCATTGTCCAAAACCCAAAGATATTCTGTTAATGATATAAAACATTTAAGAGAAAAACAACAAACCCTCACGACCAGGAAGCTGGAAGTGGGGAAAGTTTGGCATTTTTGCTTAAAAAAAAGACTTAAAGCTACATTGTGTAAGAATTTCTCCCATCTAGCGGTGAAATTGTATATGACAACCAACTGAATATTACTTTCTAAGAGAAGCAACAGAGGTTTGTGTGTTTAATATATTTCTACACAAATAGGCTGAATTACCTTTCGAGAAGAAAGCAGGCAACTTCGGTGTCCCTTTTAAAATCCTTGCTCCTTATGAGCTTTTTCCATCTTGGAAAAGCCACTCCAATATTAACTTTGGTCTTGTTGCTTTGCCTGTCGCGTTGTCATTTTAATTCTCTTTTTAACTTCCTTGGCACCTCCGTTACTCGTCCTAGATAGGCGCTCCATCTTCAACCGGCTTTCATATATGCCAGCAGTCGCTGAGTAATCTTCTCCCCCTCCCTGGCATTTGTCACGGTGCCAGTGAGTGTAAAAGTGCGAAACGCAAAGGTATGTCCCTCTTCGGGTAACGTATTTTAAAGATGGAGGCGCAACATGGTAGAATACATTGGAGCGAGTCGCTCCAATGTATTCTGAATGATTGTGAATGGCAGATTCTACGCGTACGAGAATACTTTGATTAGTTGGTGTAAGTAATTACACATGAAGGAGCACATATTTGTGAAAGAACAAAGGTTTTTTTGCTAAGAATCAACTAAAAAAATTACACAATGGAGCTTTAAACGATTATTGAAATAGTTGCTGTTTAATTTTCAGCTAATCGATCAATTGACCAATCGTCTCACCTCTAGTGGGGAAACAGCTCCAGTTTCTCTTTGGGAAGTATTATTTGTAGTCACACTATAAAGTCGCAGTTTGATTGACTGACTGTAAAATATGTTAAATACTTGTATACGAATAGCAAAAGCAGTACACTGTCAGAATTAGTATATAACTGTTTAATAACAGTATGTAGTCTCAGACAGTCGTCTCTCTCTCCCGCCAGGCTCTTCAAAAGTTTGAGGCAAAGATGAAAAAGAGCAGAGAGGAGGGCCAGAGGCCTGAAAATAAGAGCAAAAACAGATACAAGAATATTCTTCCTTGTGAGTTTTTGATCTTCTTAGTATCATTATTCTCTAAATTAACCAAATCTTATGACACATTTGATAGTACTGACACTAACCAAATGTTCATGTTCTCCCTCTGTTTCTTCACTCCGTCCGCTTCTTCTCACAAGTCAATGACACCAGGGTCATCCTGCAGGACAGTGATCCTGACACTGTGGGTTCAGATTACATCAACGCCAACTACGTGAGAGTAAGTCTCCAACGTTTCTGGCCTCATAGTAACACAAAATGAGAAAAAACACAACGTTTGTTTGTTTATTTAGCAGCGTTCATTAGTTCACTGTGTGTTTGTAGAACACCCTGCGGGAGTCTGAAGATCAGAAAGTTTACATCGCAACCCAAGGGTGCCTAGCAACAACTGTCAACGATTTCTGGCAGATGGTATGGCAGGAGAACACGAGGGTGATCGTCATGACAACACGAGAGGTCGAGAAAGGGCGGGTCAGTATCAAAACAGCAATCATGAAAGCAGAATTGATCTTTAAGTGTTCTTTTTTGAAAACACTGAAAGTATGATACTCTCAAAATGCCAAAGGAAAGGGCAAAATATCTGATTATTATTATGCATTTGCTAATGCCATTTAATGGCATTTCCACCGGAGAGGGCTCTCTGTTGTTTCTCATTACAGTTTTCATATTGCTGTTGTTGAAATGTTAAGCCCTTTGAGAATGAAACTGTAACTAATAATCATACAAATAAATCAAAATTGACCTGACTTGAATTCACACAGCTTTTGACTTTTGCTAAGTTTAGTTTAGTTAACTTATTGCCACCACAATGAACAGTGTAAGGATTTGGCCTGGGTGAGCTTGGTAAACATGATAAAATACACAAAGTACCATAAATATGAAAGACATGCTAAAGTATACTTTAAAGTGCAATAGTTTGCAATTTAGTGGTCAAGCCAACATTAAAAATATGCAAAATACTATTTATGTCTGTGCAGAATAAATGTGTGCCATACTGGCCCGACCTTCAGAGCTCCAAGGAGATGGGTCCGTACGTGGTGACATTTAATTCAGAGAGGGAAGCTGCTGATTACAAAATCAGAGTTTTGGAGATCGCTCCTGTGGACAAGGTAAACTCCAAACACCAAACTGTGACCTCACTGCACTCACTCGCCTCTGTGTATGTGCTTTGCTGACGGAAGGCTTTCACCATAATCTTATTATTCTAATCCTACAATTATTTTCTTTTTCCCAGCCAAAACTATCTCGAACCATCTGGCACTACCAGTACTTGAGCTGGCCTGACCACGGCGTCCCTCAGGAGCCAGGTGCTGTCCTCAGCTTCCTCAATCAAGTGAACAATAAACAGGCTGAGTGTCCTGACGCTGGACCCATGATCATCCACTGCAGGTACAAAGGCAGCTGTAGAGCCAAATGCCTCATGGGGGGTGGAGGAGGAAGAGACCACATGTAATGATTGTGGAGCCCCCAGAGCTGAACGTGCAAACATTAAATTATTTATTGTTGTTGAGATGTGGTTACATGTCCCCAAATTAGTAGCGACACCTCTGCATGAAACCTGCATCAACGCTAAAAGCAGACTTAAATGTGCTTCATTAGAGAATGTCATGAAAAACTTCACAGCACTAAGTTTACCAAGATGAGGTTTCATCATCATAAATTAGGTGATAACACTTAAGAGTTTTAAGATTAACATATATTTTACAGGATTAGATTAGTAGTGGCCGAACAATAAAGGTTTTGAGTCAACTGACAGATGATCCTTTTGGAATTTTCCCCGTGTCGTGACGAATACTGAGGCCTCTTGCGCTGTTTTAAAACTTGTTTAAATGATTATCTGACCCTTGTGTAAGTATTTTGGTATGTAAGCATGTTGACAAAGTTGCACAGCAGAAATAAGCATGTTAGCACGGTCATGTTTGTGTTAAGATTTAGCATGTAGTACAGCCTCACCGAGTGCCTAGCATGGCTGCAGACTTTTAGTTTTATTAGGAGAGTTAATGAGGTTCTGTTTTTGTTTTTTTTGATGGAAATATATTTTAACTTGGTTTCTTCTGTGAATTTGTGCAGTGCTGGAATTGGTCGAACAGGCACGATTGTGGTGATCGACATGATCATCGAGACCATTGACACTTTAGGTAAAAAAAATCTTTTTAAAGAAATCTGTTATTGAGATATGTTTGGAGTAAAAACAAAACCATTCAAAATACATGGTTTGTTTTACTTTTTTTTTTTTTATACCACTTCCATCCAATTCTTTCATATCTCACTCTGTAGGTCTGGACTGTGATCTTGACATCCCGAAATACATCCAGATGGTGCGTGAGCAGCGCTCTGGCATGGTGCAGACAGAGGCCCAGTACAAGTTCATCTACTTGTCTGTGTCTGAGTACATACAGACCACCAAGGCCAAAGACAGTGCCTCCATGGTGAGCAACAGGGGCAGGAAATCCAGAGAGAAGACAAAGCAATTAGTCTTTTCTTATGGCTGAAATATAGATTAATACAGGAAAAACCGGAAGATGTTTCAAGAAAAGAAAACAGAGATATCTATGTTAATAGGCCTTTGCACACCACACCACAGCCGGCTTGTTCAATGCCAACAGAATGATATGTTATCAGAGAATGGCTTGTGAAAGATGAACGTTGACCCAGAGACAGAAAACAATAAAGTACATAGACTAAACCAGTCGCATGACCTCTCTCTGTGGTTGAGTAATCATCAAGTCATGTCTGAAATGTCTCTGTTCTCTTTTCCCCAGGAAACCGAGACAGAGTATGGAAATCTAAAACTTAAACACCAACCAGCGAGCAGGAAGGCCTCAAAGTGAGTGAGCGTGTGTGTGTGTGTGTGTGTGTGTGTGTGTGTGTGTGTGTGTGTGTGTGTGTGTGTGTGTGTGAATTGGATGTCCCTAATACATTCACATTGGTCCTCTAAATCTCACACTGCTGCCCTACTTTCTTTAAAACAGCACTGTCTTCAGCCCAGGGAGGATGCATTGTAGTTGCAGCTGAACTCCACCTCAATTTCATTTAGTTTTTATTCTGGGGAAATAAAAAAACTATTCATTTGGGTCTTTTTTCATTTAAAAAAGCACTGTTTGAAATCTAGTTTAACTACTCTAGTTTTACAGACTAGCGGCTCCAGTAGGAGCTATAGAGACACCGCTGGCATAGAGGAGAAAATGAATACTTTCTATGTTTACATTAAAGCAGGTCACCAGTGAATACGTGTTGCACTTCTATAAAGATGCATGACTCACAAGAGACAGATTTACAAAAGAACGATCAAAATCACAGATTGAGATCCGCTGACTTTTAGTCTCTAGTATGGCCTCAAATTCCAAAAAAATGCTGGGTCCTACAATTCCCATAATGCAACTCTTTCCTTGGACCCCTTGATGATATCATCAGGGTTAATCTTTCAGACTTAAGAACATAATGTTTATTTAATATAGTACCTTTTACAGAGCAAAGTCACAAAGTGCTTCAAAAGAGTCAAATTAAAATAAAACTTAAAAGCAAACAAAATTCAAACATAAGACAAAGGCCAGTTTAAACAGATGAGCTGCTTTTTAAAAGAGTCAACAGAGAGCACAGAACATATGACAAAAGGATTGCAGTAGTCTAGCCGAGTTGATGTAAAAGCGTGAATGATCTCCAGCTCGGATTGTGATATAACAGACCTAAGTTTGGCAAGGTTCCTTAATTGGAAGAAACATGTACAGGTCAATGATTTAAAATGTTATGTTGATCAAAATACATAGCATGATCAAATGAAACACCTAGATTTCTGAGATTAGACTGTACAGCTGAAGAAAGGGACTCCAAACACTGGGCAACATTGGAAGCTGTGTTATCTGAAGCAACAATAAGGACCTCAGTCTTATCTACATTGAGCTGTAAAAAGTTGTAAATATTTCTCCCAGAGCAACTCTTTTCAATCCTCTAAAGACGAGTAAACTGAACTTCATGTGTTTAATCGGTGTAGTGCCCTTTTAATGGACGACAGAGGTAAACAAGATGATAGAATTATTGTGAAGTGTCTCTCTGAGCCAGGACGCCACTCATGTATGAATTAAGTAATGTTCTAATTAGCCAATTAGGAAATAAATTAAACAGCACACAACACTGAACAATTCAGTCTATACACTGTACACTTTGGCCCACTTAGAGCTCCGAACAGTTGGCAGCTTTGAGTGACTTGAGTGACTGATTCATGGTTGGTTGGTCTGTTTAAATCGTTCTCATGCAGCAGCCCTGTTCATTAACCTCTCCTTAAGCGTCTATGATTCACTTCTAACAAAGCTGTGTCTAATCAATGTTGGCTGGTATATAAAAATATACAGGATTGAATCTGAAGAAATCCCTGATCAGCATTTTCTTTGTCTGTTTCCAGAAACAAGGAAGACGTTTACGAGAATCTGTCAAAAGGAAAGAAAGATGTGAAGAAGCCAAACTCAGACAAGAAAAGCGGCTCTGTGAGGAAAAGATAGAAGAAAGTTTTATCAAAGTATGTCATGTTGTTATATTTATGCAGGCAGTCTTTTCTTAAAGAATTTGTAATTTAGTGGAGACAAAATAAAATTAATGTTTGAATTTAGAGACAAGATAACCGGTTGACATCTGATGTGGCACATGAATCACATGAATTCTTGGTCGAAGCGTTTGTTAAGAATAAAGTCAGAACATGTGTGAACTCTTTGTTGTGTAATTATCTCTTTTTCAGTTATTTGAACAGACACCATAATGATTTTGGGATGCTTTGATATTTTGCGGTTTTAGCAGCAGATGTAAAGCTGTAAAGTTGATACAATAATGTTTGCTTAAATTTTGTGCTCTAGATAATATATTTTATATCTAGATGCAAAATAATCCACATGAGTGCATCAGGACCAGGAGATGAACACATAATTTAGTGTTTAGAAAAGCAAAATGTCAGCTCAACTGTAGCCTACTTCGGCAATTTGATACAGACAGACAGATGTTAAATTGTATTCACTTTTATGTTCATCTTTTGTTTTTTATGCACTTCTGTTTATGTAGGCCTATGTGCTAAACCTCCAACAAAAGAAATAGCTTCCATTTATTTTTTCACGTTTACATCCAGATTTTTACTAATTTCTTTTTCCTTTCAGACCAGGAATTCACCAATCCTTCTCCTCTCTCATACCTGAAATATACGATTACTTTTAATATGGAGATTTGCACCTTTCTCAAATGTCAACACCTTCCAAAGAACACAGATAAGGCTGTTCCAAAATTGATTGACTTGACAAGTCTTTTGAACACTCACACCAGACAGTCTGGTGTTATTGAAGGTTTGATTACATTAGCATATTTCAGACAGTGATTTAGTCCTCAGTGTCAACTGCTGTTTCCAAGATCAAGAATTAACTTTGAACCTCAGCTTTTAAGTCCTTACAGTGCACAACACAAAATGGATTTTTAGACATCCACAAACTCGATGTGCGGCTGAACCTTGTGGTAACGATTCTACTACATCAGTAATGTCCATGGCAATATGTTAAATATGTTTTGTCAATCACAAAAATGCTCACCTAATCAAACTCATCCATTCAATTTTTAAATAAAACTTTACCTCCTGCCTTGAGATAACCCAGTGGTGGGAATTAACTAAGAACATTTTACTCAAGTACTGTACTTAAGTACAGTTTTGAGGTACTTGTACTTTACTTGATACATATACATCGACTCCAAAACAGTTCAGTTATTTGATAACTATAGTTACTTAGCAGATTCTGATTAGTAATATAAAATATAATCAGAAAATAAAGTATGATGTATTATTATAGGTTTATTGATCACTTGATGATTTAACAAGTTACATAGCATAAGCATAATAAGCCCCAATGTTACCAGCGGCATCATGAATGTAGGGCAGGCCTACATATTATTGCATCAATAATCATAATCCCATAGCCTAATATAATCATTCTGAAATGGTCCATTCTGCATTATGAGTAGCCTACTTTTACCTTTGGTACTTTAAATAGGCTATATTTTGATGCTAATACTTTTGTACTTTTACTTAAGTTTGATTGTACGATTTTTACTTGTAGCCTAATTCGTATTTCAGGTCACACACAGAGTACTTCTTCCACCAGTGAAGATGACTCCAATGGAACCGTAAATTAACTAACTAATTAACAAACAAAGGAACAAACACAATTCTGTAAAATGTGTCTGCTCAGTAGGCTACATCTTCACCCCACCCACCACATGTTCAGGGATCCGAAGCACCGCCTCTGGTTAAACTGATCCCTCTGAGTAAAAGCATTGCTTAATGTGGTTCCTCTGCAAAACTCTCAGCCTCAGAGAGTCGCAGCTAACTGGAAACGATTCCATAAATCCAGTGCGAGTCTCCACCCGAGAGGACTTCCATTGAAGAGCAGCCTGCAGCAAAGAAACACCGTGCAACAGTCTCATTTTACTTGTCCAAAAAAACGCTGCGTAAGTAAAACTGAAATCAAACACGGCGGCAGCAAACATTCTTTGGGATCCAGACTCGAGTCGAGGAAATAAAGCATAAGGAGAAGTAGAGATTTCAGCTCGTCTGGAGTTTTGGAAGGAACAAAATGTCTAAACCTAATTACTCCGGCACGTTTCATATGGTGGATCAGGTTAATATGGACGCCTATCTCGCAGCTTTAGGTAAGACTCTTTCAGTGGCATTATTGTAGCTTACAAAGCTGTTACCCTTAAAACAATTCATTTTCTTTAATAATCCCCTCGATCTACATTCAGACTTGTTATGCCCTTTTATGTGTACACTTGTGTATTTTCGTTGCTTTGAGGCATTTTTTTAAATATTCAATCATTGCTTTCATAATGTGGATCATCTTCATTTCCAGCTGCACACTAGTGAAATGAAATCACCACTATGTCCTTTCTATGACCCCACACACACACACACACACACACACACACACACACACACACACACACGTATAGCTCATGTTATATTTAATTGTATTATTAATTATCTTCTTTCTTAGATATTAATTTTGCCCTGAGGAAGATTGTGTGTCTGTTGAAGCCCTCGAAAGAGATCAGCCATGAAGTGGCGACAGGGGCCATGAAGATCCGCACTCTCACTACCTTCAAGAACTTTAACATGGATTTCACTATCGGAGAAGAATTCACTGAAGACCTGAGACCAGTGGACGGTCGTACCTGTCAGGTGTGTGGTGGGGATGTTGTTGTTGTTCTGAATATTCACATTGACTTGTTTGGAGATGCGTACAGGCTTGCTGATACTGTGAGTATACAGTATCATAACTTGTTATACGAGTTGTCTGTGTGTGTTTTTAATTAGGAATGTCTGTGCAACGTCATCCAACCTACTGCTCTGTTTTTGTGCTGTAACCACCATTCAGGAAACCAGTGCATGAATCCGAATGAGCACCATTATCTTACATTGACCAAAACAAGACAAATGAGCAAACGGAAGCAAAAGAAAAGAGAGGTTTTGAACTTATTGACGCCCTTTTGCAATGCACAAAGACTCATGTGAGCTACTTTATATACTAACTGCACAACATCTCTGTGCTCATGCAGACTACAGTGAGCTGGGAAGGAGATAACCTGGTTTGTGTACAGCGAGGCGAGAAAGATGGACGAGGCTGGACACACTGGCTGGAGGGTGACAAGCTGCATTTGGTAAGGATGTATGGATGGAGTGAAAGGCAGAGGGAGAGAGTGATACGGAACAAGGAAAAAAAAATATTTAAAACATAAAAGGAAACAAATGCTAAAATTGAAATGCTAAATGAGAGGAGGACATGCAAATAAGACAGGGTTTGGAAGTTGCTATTGCCTTATTATGTTGCACTACACTGTCTTTGTGGGAAGAAGTTCTTTGTTAAAGGGTTTGTGGAGCTTTGTGCATGCTTGAGGGGGAATAGTAGGACCCTGCAAAGGAAGGCAAACACAAAAGAGGAAGAAGACTGTTGAATGCACAGCTTGATAAAGTGTAACAATTACCACAGGACCAAGGTAGAAGAATGGTTCTTAAACATTTTGGTTGTAAAGGAGTTTAAGATTATAGATAATCTGTCAGCGCTGATTAAGACTTCAAACAATCAGCATTGTTCAGCTAAATAACTCGCTGGATTTCTAATGCCTCTGTTGCAGTTAGGACAAAGCAATGTGTTGTTGAAGTCCAAACTCAGGGGAGAATTGCAAAAGAAATGCCAGCGGGGATCAGGTTCTAAAATGGTGGATTTTAAAGGTTACACAAAGCAAGAGAAGGGAGCAGCAAGACAATAATAAAGAGTTAATGAGTAAGTGGGAAGTTGGAGGAGGAAAGGGGGGAGTGGGTTCAATGGAGGAAATAAGTAGATGTAGAAAGAGTGGAAGATTAATTACGAGGTCAAAGGATGGGGGGGGGGGGGATGAGGATGGGATACAATACCAGGTTTGTGTATTACTCATTAATCTCTCCTTTGATGTGCCAAACTGTTTTACTAATTCTTACTATTCATTTACCCCCCATTCTCTTTCCTCCCCTTGATGTTTCTTTCCTCTCTGCAGGAGATGAGAGTTCAGGGCATCGTTGCCAAGCAAGTCTTCAAGAAGGCTAATTGAAGTAACTGAAAATATGTTTTAGTGAAATTACTTAACAGAATACAGTTAAAGGGATACTTTGCCTATTTTAACCAGCTTTGCATCATAACAATGTGGGTACTATGTAAATGAAGTGTTATTATGGAACCCACGCAACTTCTGGGAAAGACCCGCCCTTCAATAGCATTCACACGCTACTATTGGCCAGGCGTCCATGCTTACGCAAGGTAACGGAACCCAATTTCTTAAGGTCCTAACTCCTGACCAGTCGGCTATCCTAACCTAAACTACTAGAGGTCAATGCCTAACCCCAACCAATCGGGCTGCATCGTAGGGTGGGACTTGCCTAGAAGTTGCATGGGATCCATAATAACTCATGACAACAATGCAACGCAACAATGAACTATGGTAAACTTCCCCTCCATCTTGCAAGATCACCGTGCTCATCTCCCAGTGAAACGCCAGCGAATGATATCTATCTATCTCTCTCTCTCTCTCTCTCTCTCTCTCTCTCTCTCTCTCCCTCAAATTTAGACCGAATTAAGATTAAACTGTAAAACTAGACAGTGCTGATCAAATATAAACAAAGTCATCCAACCAACTCACCTAGATGTTTTTCAGAAGCATCTTTTAGCTTACCGTTTAGCTGTAATATGAGATTGTTTTCTACCAGCCGGTCGCCATATTATATCTGTGAGGTGCTCGCATTAGGTTCGTTCGAGATGAGCCAGGCCTGCGCAGAATCGATCATCCCCAGCATTCCCAATGCATGCTGGTTAGATTTGTGTCCGACTTGATCCCGACTGAAGTTGCTCTTCACCGACAGCAAGACCCAGGCGGACCCAGGGCATGCTGGGAAACACCTGCCTCTCAGCTGATCTAACAGCTGATTGGTTCAGAATCAACTCAACATTTTTTTAAAACACGTTTTATATAAACTTTTAGTTTTTGAATTGGAGGGAGTTGAATTGCTATTTGTCTGATTTAAAGACTTATTCTGTACAGAACGCATGTAGTGTGGCTGATAGTGACATTTAGAAATCAGAGAGACTAAACCCGTTCAGATTACGGATCATCTACAGTCTGTTGTTTATTGACAGCAACAGATCGCATGTAGAGAATTTTGACAGCTACTGTTTTAATAAAAACAACTGTAGACTTTGTACAAGCTGATATATGGGTCTGATAACATTTTATTACATTGGAATCAGACCTAACAGGATGTGAGTTTTTCTGTCACTTCCTGTTCAGCCTAAAAGCTGCTGAAAGCGGCTGGAAACCGTCCGACTTGACCGCGGCTTTTTGTCATCGCCCCCTGCTGCTGCCGCCTGCTCTCGTCTACTTTACAGGCGAGGCGCAGTTCATCTTGAACGAGCCTACTATGTCACCCACCAGCAGGAGTCATTATTGTTTTGGTGAGGCGCAGTGCATTTTGGTAGTTGTTTTTGTTTTTTTAGAACGTTTTGAGCAAATGGAATACCACAGCCCCTTTTCTTAGTTTTCTCTGGCCTTGTAGCACCAATTTAAAAACAGCCAAGTTTTATGAAAAGACCCTTTTTCCATTGGCAAAAATACTTCTTTACTCGGTACATTTGAATCATTTTTATAGTTTTTAAAAAAATTTATAATCAACATTATTTTGAAATATCACAATAAGACCGAATATCTGTGAAAATACATGGTAATTGCCTCTGTTCTGATGGTACTAATACTACTAACTGAGAATGACTTGTGTAAACATTCCCTACACACTTCCTCATATTGCACTATCGATCTTTACAATGTTATAAACAAATTTGTCAGACGTCACTGCTGCCTCTTTAATTCATCACATCATTCTCCAAGTTTTGTGCGTGTTGCATATCTTAAGGTTGGTGGTTAAAATGTTTTATTACGATGTACTTTAAAAAAAAGAGATATTTTTAAATTATAATTACAAAATACATGATTTACTATAAAGGTTAAGCCCCAGAATTCTTTTTTAGCAATAGTTACTCAAACAGGAGTAAATACAGCATTTGTTGGGGGCTTTTTTCTGCTGTGGATTAATATGCGTTAACTGTACATATTTACAGCAGCATAATAAAATACAGTGCCCACATTCATGCTAATGAAGTAACAGGTTACACAGTGCACAAGTGTCACTCACTGAGTGTGTTTGGATGACACTGGAGCTCCATAAAGAATAATAAGCTGCTTTGACTACACATACATACTTGTTGGAAGGATATATTCATTGTTGGTTTGGCCTTTTCATAGGATTTGTCAGAAAAAGAAAAGTATTATAAAAATAGACTAATAGACAACACTGAGCTGTAGCTAAAAAAAACAGACAGCAGTGCATTTACTTGTGAAGCTCCTATCTAAAACTCATTCACATTAAAAGGACTGACGTACAAACCTCCATCAGTGTTTTGGAAAAATACCTTTTAGCTGTTTGCTTTATTGTAAATGCAATACAGAAATATCACATCACTTGAGGTGAACTTCTCGTTAATGTCCTGCAGGGGGCAGCAAACCATCAGCCACCTTCAACTCTTCTGGAAAAGTGAAACCTTACTCTTTAGTTTCTTTGGTATAAATAGGTTCAGTTTGAGGTTTGAAAACTAGTTGCAGCATCCCCAAATTGGACGGGGACTCCATCAGTATACTGTTACACCAACATCTATTTGATTATGTCCCACACCACTCGTCCTCCTGTGGCTCTGAGTAGCTCCTGAGGAAGTTGCCGGTGCAGTATCCGGCACTTCCATTCGTGTGGCTGGATTCAGCGAATGAAACCGAAGGCTTCAGTGGAGTTATAGGAAGGATGATGTCCACGCTGTCTTGTGTGATGCAACTGACCGCATTATCATCTGAGGAGGATAATAAAATCAATGTTTAGTGTGACCATTCTTCAAAGTAATGTTACATCAAACATGCTTTGCACTTTATGTAATTTATGGCCATCTTAATGGGGCTGAAAGCATTTATGAGCATTGGAAATGAATATAGACAATTAAGAGTTGGAAAAGGGAATACATTTTTCACTCTAATATACGATGCTTGAAAGTTTAAAGGAAAACACCAACATAAAGTGTCTTTGACACTACTGGTGGGATGAACACCAGTCTACCAAAAGATACAGTCAGGTCCATAAATATTGGGACATCGACACAATTCTAATCTTTTTGGCTCTATACACCACCACAATGGAGTTGAAATGAAACGAACAAGATGTGCTTTAACTGCAGACTTTCAGCTTTAATTTGAGGGTATTTACATCCAAATCAGGTGAACGGTGTAGGAATTACAACAGTTTGTATATGTGCCTCCCACTTTTTAAGGGACCAAAAGTAATGGGACAGATTAACAATCATAAATCAAACTTTCACTTTTTAATACTTCTATTAGTATATTTTATACTTCTAATCCTTTGCATTCAATTCCAGCCTGAAGTCTGGAACGCATAGACATCACCAGACGCTGGGTTTCATCCCTGGTGATGCTCTGCCAGGCCTCTACTGCAACTGTCTTCAGTTCCTGCTTGTTCTTGGGGCATTTTCCCTTCAGTTTTGTCTTCAGCAAGTGAAATGCATGCTCAATCGGATTCAGGTCAGGTGATTGACTTGGCCATTGCATAACATTCCACTTCTTTCCCTTAAAAAACTCTTTGGTTGCTTTCACAGTATGCTTCGGGTCATTGTCCATCTGCACTGTGAAGCGCCGTCCAATGAGTTCTGAAGCATTTGGCTGAATATGAGCAGATAATATTGCCCGAAACACTTCAGAATTCATCCTGCTGCTTTTGTCAGCAGTCACATCATCAATAAATACAAGAGAACCAGTTCCATTGGCAGCCATACATGCCCACGCGCATGACACTACCACCACCATACTTCACTGATGAGGTGGTATGCTTTGGATCATGAGCAGTTCCTTTCCTTCTCCATACTCTTCTCTTCCCATCACTCTGGTACAAGTTGATCTTTGTCTCATCAGTCCATAGGATGTTGTTCCAGAAATGTGAAGGCTTTTTTTAGATGTTGTTTGGCAAACTCTAATCTGGCCTTCCTGTTTTTGAGGCTCACCAATGGTTTACATCTTGTAGTGAACCCTCTGTATTCACTCTGGTGAAGTCTTCTCTTGATTGTTGACTTTGACACACATACACCTACCTCCTGGAGAGTGTTCTTGATCTGGCCAACTGTTGTGAAGGGTGTTTTTCTTCACCAGGAAAGTATTCTTCGGTCATCCACCACAGTTGTTTTCCGTGGTCTTCCGGGTCTTTTGGTGTTGCTGAGCTCACCGGTGCGTTCTTTCTTTTTAAGAATGTTCCAAACAGTTGATTTGGCCACACCTAATGTTTTTTGCTATCTCTCTGATGGGTTTGTTTAGATTTTTCAGCCTAATGATGGCTTGCTTCACTGATAGTGACAGCTCTTTGGATCTCATATTGAGAATTGACAGCAACAGATTCCAAATGCAAATAGCACACTTGAAATGAACTCTGGACCTTTTATCTGCTCCTTGTAAATGGGATAATGACGGAATAACACACACCTGGCCATGGAACAGCTGAGCAGCCAATTGTCCCATTACTTTTGGTCCCTTAGAAAGTGGGAGGCACATATACAAACTGTTGTAATTCCTACACCGTTCACCTGATTTGGATGTAAATACCCTCAAATTAAAGCTGAAAGTCTGCAGTTAAAGCACATCTTGTTCGTTTCATTTCAACTCCATTGTGGTGGTGTATAGAGCCAAAAAGATTAGAATTGTGTCGATGTCCCAATATTTATGGACCTGACTGTATTCCCCCATTTGACAATTCGGTGATGGCTTAGAGGTGTTGAGATCTGGTGACTGTGAGGGCCACGGTGTATTTTCATACATATAGCCCACATTCGTAATCTTTTTCCATTCTTCTATTCAGGGTTTCTAAGTGGTACTTAGTTGTTTAGAAATTAATTTAATTGTGGATTAATGCACAACATAAAATCTTATATTTTTTGTTGTTATCATTATTCTGGGCTGCACGCCCACAATGTCGCGTCCTGTGCCCGAAGTGTGGGAAAACAACAATGCGCATGCCCAAAGCTGATTGCCTGTTCTGTTGTCATTTGCAGGTAGCTAGTTGTCAGCCATTAGTATTTCTTTTTTGTTAATTAACTGCGTTTAATTCCAGACCACACTTCTAATTAATATAATATATATTTATAATTAATTTACCCATTTTTATGTAAATTTCATTTGACCTTATTTGATTTTTTTTAAATAAATGGTCTGTAAAGGAAACCGTGGGATGGTATGTGTGAAAGAGATTAGCAGTGACCTTAAACTGTACACTTCAAAGCAAATTGTATCTCTGTTGTGGCTAACAACATGCGTAGTTACTGCCAGTGGGGTAGTTAGTATTTCTTTTTTGTTAATTAACTGCGTTTAACATGAACAATGTGGATTATCTACTACAGCCACATTAAAGGTCTGCCTATTGCAGACAAACTTGAGATTCACACCTCGTACCCACCAGCCGCGGGATATTATTATGAACCAAACCGCTGGTAAAAAATAAGAACGCTAATCCGGTGTGCCAGTTTAGCTGGTGATCATGTTAACTGGTGATATTTGCATAAAATCTGTGAATATTCAACAAGGCCCTGCCTACTTTTTAAGAGCGTTCTGCTCTGCCTCCACCCCTCGAGTGCCAGAGGTTCACATTTTCACGAAGTGTTTGCAAGTGAGACAAAATAATGGATATCGCTGAAAACATCACCAGTTTATGTGTAATACATGTCCACATGTTTAAGCATTATCCACACAAATACGACACATAGGCTACTGTATGAACGGAAAAAACTAAAACGAAACAATGCACTAGAGATCTAGCTGGGATTCGAACCTTGGATGTCATGGACAAAAAGGTTAACATACTAGCTTATAGTTGTGTTTTTTTCATATTAGAAATCTGAAACAGCAACAACTGAATGTTATCAAACTCTCTCAGTACATCAACATTTTGTAATCATATACCATAATGAGATAGGCCTACACATTCTTCGTATGAGATGGCCCACAATAACAATGATAAATGATCACGTTTGTGCATGACTGACGTGTTTCATTTTTACCCCCAAAACGGAATAAAGTGTTAAGTGGGGTCATGCCAGTTTGTTGTACATCAGTTAGGTTTTGATATGTGAGGCAAAGATGAACCTACTTTACTGTTTCACCAGTTAACATGATCACCAGCTAAACTGGCACACCGTAAACTAACGTTAACGGCTAACGCTAGCTTGACAGAGAAGTTGTTTTTTTGGCTTCCTGCCTTCCAGGGTGTTTTATTCAGTGTTTTATTCAGAATGTGATCTCAAGCATCTTTCTGGGAGGATTACCAAATAGTAAAATTGGGCAAACATAGCTAGCTAGCCAAACTGGCAGCTGGGGATTGAACAGTAACGTTAATGTCAACATTAACAGCAAATTGAGAACAGGTATGTGCTCAGTTGGATTCAGTGGACCAGTGTTAAACTGTGTGGGAAATGTGAAATTGTGCGTTATGTCAATGGTATTTTCTGGTTTTGCATCTGTCCAAAGTATTTGTTGCCCATTTTGGGGTTTACCCGTGGCATCGACCACAATGAACCACGTTGTCCCTGGTTTGAGTCTGGCTGAGAAACGTTGTTGCATGTCATCTCTCTTATTTGCTGCCATCTCTCTACTGTCAAAATATCTTATGAAGAAATGACAAATGCCAACACAAAATCATTTTTATTGAATAGCGTAATATAAAACTGGTGTGTCTGCATATAGCAGTGCTTAGGGATTTCTCACCTGGGTTAAAAAGCGGCAACTTGCAGCACTCAACGGTGCAGCTCTCTTGGCAGTGACCGTTCAGCTCTGTGAACGGTAAAGGCAGCTCCAGCGAAGTGATCGGTGTTCCTGGAACCATTTCAACCAGAGTAACAGGAACATTGGAGCCTGCTGTCAAACACAGAAGATGTCACAAATAGGGTCAAAATACGATTATTCAGTATCATGCTCACAAGGAATATCTTTGGCCATAGTACTGGTAACTTATATTCAATATAAAAATATACTGATTGGTCCTTAGGGGGCACTATAATCAAACTCTGCTCTAGCACCAAAAGTGAGAGGTGAGGTAAGGTGAAGTTTGATCCTGATAAGTATCTGAACAACTTTGTCTCTCGGAAAAGTTCTTCATACCTTTGTACCTTCAAAGAAAATGTGTTTTATTTTAACAGTTCAACTACTGGCCCATGATTTCTCCTAATCCCACTGAAAAGTCCATTCTCAGTATATGTGAAGGAGGTTTCAAGTTTTCACATCCCATTTTGTAAGTGTAATACTGGACTTCCGAACTAGTTGTCAGGCCCTACCTTCTCTCGATTAATTGTATTGTCTGTAAATTCCAGTATTTGCACCTTGCTTCACTGGAAATACAGTAAATATCAATGAAATACAACATACCATCAGCCAAAACAATTATCTATGAGATTGTGCCCCATGCGTAGGACCTATTTCTCAGTATGAGTTGCCTGTGAATGTGCGTCACATTATACCAAATAACTGTGTCAGGCTGAATATGTACAGGATGTGGTTTCCCCATTCAGTTTGTCATGCTCGCCGCCAAGCTTGTTTAGCATCATGTAACAAGCTTCCTATTTAACCTTCCTGGGTTACTAGTAACTCAAATAAATTCTGCTTTTGTTACATTTCTTTTCACATAAATGAATTCCAGACCACACTTCTAATTAATATAATATATATTTATAATTAATTTACCCATTTTTATGTAAATTTCATTTGACCTTATTTGATTTTTTTTTAAATAAATGGTCTGTAAAGGAAACCGTGGGATGGTATGTGTGAAAGAGATTAGCAGTGATCTTAAACTGTACACTTCAAAGCAAATTGTATCTCTGTTGTGGCTAACAACATGCGTAGTTACTGCCAGTGGGGGCATGCCTGCACACCGCTTCGTCACCTCTTTGGGAAGACTTTTTTTCTTTTAATAATGAGGACAAAAGTGTGTGAAAATCAATGATGAAACACACCTACACATGTGACGCATTGTACACACCTGCTTTGTATGACTTGCGTTTTGCCCTCCAGCAGACGAGACCAAAAAGGAAGAGTGCAGTCAACACCAGTCCTGACCACAGGCCTGCGGGTAATATCCAGGGACAATCTACTAAAGCAAAGAGAGGGGATGTTAGAGGGACCTAAATACATTTGTAAGGTTTCCTCCTAAATGCACAAGTAACACCTGGGAACTTAAGTGGGAGTGAGTAATTACTGAATACTCTTGATTCCTCATTAATAATATTGTGAGGTAATGAATAAAATTACTGAGACTATCAAAATGGACTAAAACGGCTTTCTGAAATCTCAACAAAAACTATGAAAACTATTATGAAGGAATATTTATTACATTTCTATTTCATTTCAGTATTTTGTAAATTATGGTCAAACAAGATTGATGCCAAGGCATACCATTATTACTAACACTTTATTTAACATTTCTTAGCAGTATGTAAACTCTTAAGTGGTTTATAATATACTATAATGTATTTGTAAGGTGAGATTATTTTGTTACATAGCGTTTATTCATGTATGTTTCAGCATTTATAAAAAAAAAAAAAAGAGTAAAAAGTCTGATTCCAGCTTCTTTAAATGCTAATATTTTCTAGTTCCTTGACTCCTCTGTGACAGTAAACTGAATATCTTTAAGTTGTGAACAAAACAAGACAGTTGAGGATGTCATCTTGGGCTTTGGAAACACTGATCAACATTTTCACCATTTTCTGGCATTTTATGGATACTAAATAGGTGGGACTAAAATGAAATGTTAGTCGTCTCCTCAGCACCTGTGTTTGAAACAGATATTTCCCTTTTGTATGATGAAAACGTTTTGTTTCCAGGGAAAACAAAGTGTCACAGGTACATTTTCCACCTAATCTGTACAGTAGTAGCAGAAGTAAGATCTGTACAATATACTTATTTGACTGGATTGAACTGAGTAACCTGTTTCAGTCACTGATCTCACAAAAAAATTAAAACTCTGATAATTTCAGCATAGAGTTAAAAAAACACACAAGTAGGGAAGAAGTTGCAATGTAGAATGTTTTTCTAAATGTCCATCTCTGTTCATTCCTCAGTGGACTCAAACAAAACTCTGTCACCTGATTGGGTACTTTGACCTTTGTGACTTGCACTGGCCAGATTTATTTATTTATTTATTTATTTATTTATATTTGCTTAGACAAATGGTGCTTGTGTGCAAATCATGAATGTATTTTATAGATACATAATAATTCTCACAGCACACGTGTTCTATCTGTAAAGTCCATTGAAGAAAGCCTAGCAGGGCCACAACATCCGTTCATTTTAGCCAAGCTAGTGACAACACAACATCTTGAAACAGTCCCCTTAACTTGTCCTGTTCTTCAGAGCACTGCATTCTCTCTTGGCTTTAACCTCCACACATGTTCTCACATCCCTCCACTCCTACATTACATCTTCTGAATACCTGCCTGCTGCTTGAGTAAATTTAAAACCCTAGTGTACCAAAAGAACACTCCCACACACTTATCAATATTTAATGTTTTGTCACTCACAGCCTTCACTCTGACCTGACTCTTTTCCTTAAACCTACAATAACAGATTATTTTGCCCACTTGGGGGGAGCAGAAAGAGTTGATATAGCGAACTTTTTAGCAAACAGGTGCTTATTACATTCAGCAGTTATGGAGCAACATTATCATTCATTAGCTGCTGTGTTTCTGGACACCTGATGGATTTAGGTCCAATATTCACTGTCTTTTAGCTCTGTTTTTGATAGTTTTTTCTCTCTCTCTGTTTTACTAACTCCTGTGGGAAATATCTTGCTACCAAATGCTCCACTAAGTCTGCTAGCTAGCTGCTAGCTGTTGGTTGGTTGGTTTTTAGAGCTTTTTCGTTGAAAAAAAAGCTGCCTGTTGTGGCCAGAAACGCCACCATTAAGGCAGTTGAGAATGAACTAATACAGTAAAATTGCGGCCGGGAACAAAGAGCTGACACTATAAAGCTCAGTTGACCCCTTTCACATGGTCACTTATTGTTTTCACATTGTTATATGATAAATTTTTGTTAAAAAAGATTGAATATTGAATATTAAATGTGTATTCTCTAAAGGGGGAATTACCCTTTTATAGCCAGTCACAATGACAGAATCGCTCCCATCTCCTGTTAGAGACATACTAACTGCAACAAGTGCATTACGTCACTCTCTTCCTTTGAAATGATTTTGCCGTCTGTACTACTTCTACTTCCTCTCTGAATGACTTGGTCATATGACACATAGGAACTAAAGTGCAACAGTAACTCACTGAGTCAGGCAGAATAAGATAATCTGCTACATTTCACAAGTTAATTTAAACTAAGAGATGTTAAGATCTAAAGAGTGATACACATTTGTCACAACAGCCTAAAGATAAAAATGAGGACCTACGAGATTTAAAGTCGCCACAGATGGCATCAGTTGTTCGGGTTCCTGGAGTTTTCAACAGTCTTCCAAAGTCCTCACATCTGAAAACAACATACAAAGAAATGTATATCAACATACTGTATAGTGTATTTACAGCTAAATGAAAATGGGAAAATATTGGAATATGTTGTTTTTTTTGTCCCAGTAGAACCTGAAAGTTTCAGACAAGCGCCAAAAACAGTTTCTACAGTGTGAATAAAATATAGTCACAGAAGATGGGATCATGTAAATGCTTTGGGTTTGGAGACGGATGCTGTCAACTGATACTACACAGTAATTTCTGCTGTGTCTCTGAGGATGAATAATAAATGATGCACGTCACATTCTATCAAATTACATACATTGACATCCTCCTTCGGCTTTACATGTAATAATAACAGTAATAGTGGAGACGCAGTCTGACCTGGTGTGTGTTTGACAGGGCGAGAGGAAATCTGTAACGTTGCTGTAGGTCTCGCCTTCACACGGAACACAGATTGTATCATTCGTGCGAGTGGCTGCAAGAAAGAATTAGATGTCTTTTCAGTTGCCAGTTTGTACTGTATTTTGGTAAGATGCTTATTGTAGGACATAATGATTTATTTATCATTTTACAATGGAAGCCTACCTTGAACCTTGACCCCTTCACCCAGAGAGCAGTGTTTCACTGGCTTGCAGTGGTCACATAGATCATTGCTACAGTAGAAACCAGCCACACACTCACACACTGTGTTCTCCTGAGCTGTACAGTCCTTTACTTTCCTCTGCTTGTTTACTGAAAAAGAGTTAAAAGAGAGATATAGTGGAAGAGTGAGGTCTCTTCCATGTTAAGGGAAGAGCAGTGATGAACAAAGTACTTAGATCTTTTACTTAAGTAAAGGTAGCAATACCACAGTGTAAACATACTCTTTTACAAGTCCTGCATTCAAAATTACATCTCCTTTTCATAATAATGTATATTGCTAGATTATAATTAATAATAATAGTAATAACTTTTACTTATATAGCGCTTTCAAAATACTCCAAGACACTTTACAGTAAAACCATGGTAAGTACAATAAAAGCAGGTGAAGCAATAAAACAACGCAACACAAAAACAAGCATATTAAACAAGTATAAACAATAAAGCCAGCAGCTAACAGTAGATGAAAAGTGTGTGGTTATTATAGGGTGAAGGCTATTCTAAAGAGATGGGTTTTGAGAAGTGATTTGAAAGTGTTCAGGTCAGTACAGTCACGGATGTGTATGGGAAGAGAGTTCCAGAGGGAGGGGGCTACGATGGTGAAAGCTCTGTCACCCCAGGTACGGTGCTTGGTCCTGAGTGGGTGGGAGAGGAGGTTGGCGTCAGAGGAGCGGAGGTTACGAGGGGGATTGTGGCGGTGGAGGAGGTCTGTGAGGTAGGAAAGAGCCTGGTTATGGAGGGCTTTGTGTGTAATGAGGAGGATTTTAAATTGGATGCGTTGGGGAACAGGGAGCCAGTGGAGACTCTGGAGGACGGTGGTGATGTGGTCACGGGAGCAGGTGTGGGTGAGGAGACGGGCAGCAGAGTTCTGGATGTACTGAAGTCTATTTAAGGCTTTGGCAGATGAACCAGTTTTGTCTAAGTTAATAATGTATT
This sequence comes from Sander vitreus, assembly GCF_031162955.1. NCBI lineage: Eukaryota > Metazoa > Chordata > Actinopteri > Perciformes > Percidae > Sander > Sander vitreus. Next base: position 12,454,360 of record NC_135860.1, read on the forward strand.
GTCTAAGTTAGTGATGCATTAATGTGCAAGCATCCCTAATGTTGCAGATGGTAAAGCTGGGGCTAATTTCAGCTAATTTATATACTGCTGGGTATCTTAATCCACAATAATATATACTGATGCATTAGTTGATTTGTATTTTGTATTAATAATCTGAATCTGCAAAGTAACTCATGTTGTCAAATCAATGTAGTAGAGTAAAAAATACAATATTGGCTTCCAAATTGTAGTGGAGTAGAAGTATAAAGTAGCATTAAATGGAAATGCTCAAGTAAAGTACAAGTACCTAAAATTGTAATTAAGTACAGTACTTGAGTATTTATTTACTTTCCACCACTGGAAAATAGCACGGGCAGATTATGAGACAACAGCCCCTTTGGCCATAGACTGTAAAAAGCACAGACGTGTAAAATGCTTCCCACCCCTCCTATATAGAAGCAAGACATCCAGGCTGACAGAGACATGCCACCTTGTTGATGTTTCTCTGTAGTTGTTTGCTGTCTTCTGTAGCTGTTTTGTCTCTTTAGTCATTTGTGTCGCAGTAGTAATTTTATGTCTCTTTGTAGTCGTTTGATTGACTCTCCAACAAAAAACATTGTCAACAGTTGCTTTAAACAGAAGCTTTGGTCCAGCTTTTTGGTTCAGTAAGCCATCTATGGGAAAGATTGTCCTCTGATACAGACTTGTAATGTTGGCTACATAAATACAATTGACTGGACCTGACTTGAGAGTGACAAAGTTGACCTTTTAACAAACTGTTTTCCCCTTTTATTTCCACACTGTAAAACATTTTAAGCTGGTTCAACTGGAAAAGTTCCCCCGCTGTCTTAGACATATAAGTTAACAGAACTAAACTTGAATAATTTGTTTAAATTCTTCCCATTAGCTGTCAAAATTATACAAAACTAACAGTTAGGTTCACTGAACCTGAGTACAAATTCAATAGGCTTAAGATTTCACTACATTCTAGTTTAAAAAGTCAGTTTTTTCATTTGACAGGTTTTTACAGCTGCTGCTGTTTTGCACCAGAGTTAGTGCAAAGACAATACACAAGGCTGCAACCAGTAACTTTGTTAAATTAGAAGTGTATTATTGTCAAGGTTGTTAAAATCATCTTACTCAGCATTGACACTATCATATTTTCATGTGTAGACTTGTTCCATCTCTTTATTGCAACTATGTGATGTTAACACAAGTGAAATATTTAAATCAAAGACTCTTTTTTTTCAGCCTGACAAACTTGATATCTTTCAAAACTATGGGTTCTCCACCCAAAAGTTAAAATAATCTTGTTAAGAGTGAAAGAGACACAGCGTGAGTTATGTAAAGAAAAATTGAAAAGAGGAAGATGTAAAAGAAGCGGATTTCTGATGCTGTTCACATGAAGAGACAATTGCAAAATGAATATCTATACTCAGCAGGGGTGAGAAAAAGGAAGGAACTACTGTATGTTTGTGTTTGCACTACAGAAAAAATATGTGTGTGCGTGCATACAGTACTATGTGCATGTGTGTGTGTGACTTACTAGAACTGCACTCCTTGCAGACTTGACATTTAGGCAAGTTATTTTTTGTGGCTGTGTAGAACCCACAATCACATTTGGCACACTCGGTCGTCTTTGTGCTGTCACACTCAGTTTTCATGTACTCTCCTGATAAAAGTTGGGAAAACAGAGATATACAGAAGATTTGGATGTTAGGCTGTAATGCAAATACAGTATGTGAAGAATGCTGAAAAGCTGAATATTTACACAGAACATGCAGTAAACACTGTGTCGTGGTTTGCATAAATAAGTGTGTCATCCAAAGAGAAAAGAAATGTGACTGACCTGCAGCACAGCGATCACAGCATGTCCCATCTTTACTACTCTTTGTGCAGTTCATATTAGCCATTTGTTGCCCATTCGATTACAGTCCTCCACCGGTGTGTATAGGATCTAAGCTTAAGACTGCAACGACTGTCTTCCTGTATACACTTCCTCTAAACCTGCTCCTAACCATTGAAATGACAGTAATTTAATTAATATCAGCTCAAAGAGCGTCACTTAGGTGCAATCTCTTTTCCCTTTCTCCTTTTCTGACTATCTCCACTCTCTTTCTGCTGTCTGAACTGTCTGTGCCTACAGATGTGTTTCCCCTCCTCACTCTTACCTACTTCTCATGTTTTTTTCTGATCCTACACAATGGAAAACCCCAGTGACCCTAATCTGCTGTTTTCCCCTCTGTCTCTCTGTCTCTCAGTCTCTCAGTCTCTCGGTTTCTCAGTCACTCGGTCTCTTTTTCTCTATGTCTGTCTCTCCTCATTTCCTTCCTGCCCTAACCCTCTCACTGCGAAGTAAGCTGTGTGTGTTTCTGTATAGCTACAGGACTAAAGGCTGATTTTGGCACATAGCAAAGCAGCACAATGAGACATTTCCTCTCTCAACTACACCCTTTTCCTTTCAGTCCATCTCCATTGTTTCCACAGAACCTTTGTCCCAGTGGCACAGGGATGTTGTTGAGCTGAAACTGCAAAGAGATTTTGTAGTAGCAGTCGATCAGATCAGATCAGATTTTTGGATCAGTCTGTCCTCCTGTGATCCCACTTACCCACAGTCACTCCCTCGTTACCGCAAACACAAAAAACAATCTACAAATAGATTTATAAAATGCCTGCGTATGCAAAATATGAGTGAGGGAGAAAGGGGGGCAGAAGGAAAGAGCGAGAGATGGAAAGTAAATTATAAAGAAAAGGGGAAGGAGAGATGTTGAGCTAGTTTATTTGTGTGGAGATTTGATCGGATCATGATGTTAGGATTAAGGTGGGTTTGAATTTTTGCATTTTAGCACAATAGAACGGATTATTACATTACCACAATGTAATGGTTTGCAGGTAGAGGGCTTGTAAGATGGAGGGTTTTGGTTATAGCAATGTGATTTATTATTTTTGTGATTTATGCATCATCTCTGGCTCTTTGTTTCTGTAAGTGGACTTTCTCACATTAAGTAATAAATTTTTCCTTCTTAACTTTGTGGTCCTTGCTTTTTCTTCCATGCTTTTCTTCAGTTTCCTGCTTCTCCTGCTCTCCCGCTCAGCCTACTCGATGCTGCTGGGATGGGTGGAGTCTCCAGGGTATCCCACTGGATACTTGCCCCATGCCAGTCTAAACTGGAGCAGGTGTGCCCCCAAAGGTCACACACTCTCCATCAAGCTCATCCACCTGGACCTGGAGGACAGCCAAGACTGTGAAAACGATGCAGTGAAGGTCAGGGGTCCAGATAAACTTCAAATAGTTGTGCTTTACGTAGTCAATGTTTTTATGCTGATGTCAGTACTGTTATTGTACCCTCTACTACAACATATTTCCCCCCAGGTTTTTTCAAATGAAAACCTCATCTCAGTTCTGTGTGGCAAAAAGGAATTTGAGGAGCTTCAGTCCACTGTAAATCCCTCGCTCCTCTCTTCCCCGGGTGGCTGCCTCTCTCTTACGTTCCACTCCGACTACTCAAACACCAAGAGGCACACTGGCTTCAGAGGCTTTTATACCGATCAAGGTGAAATGTAGAGGAGAAAAACAAGTGAATTACTGAGTTGTAAGAGTCGCACCAAAGTCCATTGTGTTTGTGCCCATTTTGTTTTGTCCACATTCCCGCCAGACGCGCATGTATTTTACTATTGTGAATACTTTTGTAAGCATACTGTTAGGAGGGCGATATTTTTAGACAACAATTCACAATGGTTGCAGTTTATAGCTGTTAAAGCTGACTTGGAAACAGTAACATTTTTAGATATTTTTCACGTCATAAATAAAAGAAAAATCAGTGTCCAGGATTAATTTGTCTATGGTTTTCAGTTTGAAAATAAGTAGGTAAATAAATGCATGACATAATTAAAAAAAATAGGCCAAATAAATAACTAAGGCACATGCTTCTAAAGAGTCTTTAATATTAAGATGTTCAGTTTAGTTCAAAGGTGCTGACAGTGACTGTTAAATCCTGTCAAACAGCTCAGTCTTTATGCTAAGCTAAGTTAACTGGCTGCTGGCTCAGGCTATGTTTTTACCGTAAAGACATGAGAGTAGTGTAAATCAGACTTCTCATCTCTCTGCAAGAAATCAAAAAAGCATAATTCGTATGTGTTCGTATTCGTATTCATATTCATATTCATAATTTGACATTGACATTTGATATCAAACTATTGCTTTAAGAGATGTGTTTTATGCCAAATGTCTCGGGTTTAGTATGTTGCTACATGTGCATGTCTAGTGGTTAAAGGGAAAGCAACTTTAAATAAGTGAATCAGCACCAACAAAACAACAGATGATGGCAAGAAATGTATCAAGACAATACATAAAAAAACTAAAAACTTAACTTAAAGACCCAAGAGTGACACAAAATAAGTTTTTCTGGGCTCAGTTTCACATTTCTTCTCATACTAACCTATCCCATGACCTGGTAGAAGAAAAGACTGCTGAGAACCCACCAATAGTTCTCAAATGTCCAATAATTCCTTTAAACTGTCTTGTGTGCTATGCTTTTCTACATCTGACCTTTTTGCTCTCTTAGACTTTGACGAATGTGAGAACGACCCTGAAAACGGATGCACCCAGTTCTGTCACAACTACATCGGAGGGTACCACTGCTCCTGTCGACATGGTTACCACCTGGACGTAGACAAACACACTTGTACAGGTACGCATAATCTCATGATTTGGATCAGTAAGCGATTTACCGAATGAGGAATTCAAATTAGTCAGAGGAAGACAAATCAAGGAAGGCAAAACCAAACTTAAACACGAAGTGAAAATGGGGAAATAGAGGAAGCAGAAGCAGGCAAAATTGGGGAGGGAGACGGGTGGGGGGTGGGGGATTTTGGGGGGGATGGGCTAAGAGGAGAATTCCATGAGAAGGAGGCTGATTGTGAACCAATGATTATGTTGAAATGATGAAAGTGATGACAGTGAACTCTTATCTTTAACACAGTGAGTTGTGCTAAGGATCTGTCAGGGCTGAGCGAAGGTGACATATCCAGCCCCTCCTGGCCTGCTTCATATGCAGAGAATGCCAACTGTCAGTACACCCTGTCTGTGGAGGCCACCATGCAGCTAGAGCTGCACTTCTCCGAAGATTTCGATGTGGAGCAAAGCCCTGATGGCCAATGCATAGACGCCCTAAGGGTAGGTGTTGAGTTGAAATATGTAAATGCAACATTTATCTAAAACTTCTAACTTTACAGAGCAGGAAATAAAGAGGAAGTTCAAACAAAAGTGTTGTAACTGTGGATTTGACAAATTTTTTGTCATTTTGCAACTTGTGACTTACAGTGCTCATATGATGCTTTTTGGCTTTTTCTCTTTCCTTTATTGTGTTATATATCTTTTTTGTTATAGGTTTACAAAGTGAAAAAGCTCAAAGTCCACCCCAAAGGGACTTACCATCTCCAACAGTAAACACTGTTCACAAACCACTCCAAACAGCTCTATTGTAGTCCAGCCGTTCGTCACTTTGTAACACACGTTATAATGCTCGCCTAGCTGCTAGCATGGCACACCCTCATACTCTGCTTCTGACTGGGTAGTAGTCCTTACCTAGCTACTGCGCATGTACGACTCCCAACAAAGATGGAATAGAAGTGAGATGTCTCACTCTGTAGCTAAAACAGAGAGCTCAACACACAGGGTGAAAAGAGGAGCAGTACAATAAAAATATAGTGTTTTTTGAAAATTAAACCATGTAAACCTATTCTGATATAACCTCTAAATACAATTATGAACCTGAAAGTGAGCATAATATGAGCACTTTAAAACAATATTCCCCCTCAAAAAGTTTTATTGTCCTACAAAATTTAATCAGAATATATTGAATGTGCTGCAGAAAAGGATTATTTAATATTAAAAGTGAGAGTGCATAAGTATTCTCCCCGTCTCACTGGAAAACAGAGAAGCATCCCAACAGCAGGATGCTATGTTTATGGCGATATGCAGTGTAACATGGTGTTTAGTCTGATGACCAGAAAGCTCATCCAACAAGCTTTCGTTCCGTTTTTTATAATAGTTGCTTTTTCTTTGTGGTGAATAACCATGCAAACATGTATTTCATATGTTATATTTGGGGTGAAAAATTATTTAAGCACTGGACTGCTGGACATAGGCACATGGATGTTTCAGCAGAGGGAACAGAGCAGAGAGGAAGTCGGGACACATACATTGTGAGATGTTACCTATGTTGTTTCGTTTGCAGTTTGAGACTCCCACTGGGACTCTGGGGCCATTCTGTGGCCACACGCCTCCCCCCTCTCCCTTTCTCACTCACTCGCATCATGTCCAAATCCGCTTCACCTCTGATGGCTACGGCACTAACAAAGGCTTCACTCTCCACTTCAGGACCAGAGGTACTGCAGCCTCCTCACTTGTGACACATTGGGAAAATATTTACATTAAGTTAATTGGAAACTAATCACAAATTATCATAATTTGTCTTTTCACATGTTAATTACAGACAAGGTCTGTCCAGCAGTGGTGACCTCACACTCCACTGTGACTCCTCAGCAACCAGAATATCGTCGGGGTGAAACAGTGACCGTAACTTGTGATCTTGGATATGTTGCTGATACTGTGAGTGTACAGAGAACCAGAACCTTTTCAATCGATTTACATTTAATGTATTTAAGCCATTATTAAACTAATAAGTTCTCCTTTTGCAAAGTAGCAAGGCACCCAGATGCTGTCATCACAGTATGTGACGATATGCCAGAATACAGGCGTATGGACTCCCAATTACATCTGTAAACGTGAGTCTGACTGTAACCCAGTTTTCTGATTTTTTTTTTAATTTCTTGTTTTTTTTTTTACACCATCTTTCACAAAGTTTCTTTTTTTTCATGTGTAGCTGTGGATTGCGGTTTTCCTGCTATCCCAGAAGATGGAATCCTTCAGCTGGTGGGCTCAGATAACCAACACACTCAGTATGAAGACCAGATCCAGTTTAACTGCAGCTCAAAGTACTACACACTAGAGGGAGATGGTGATTATAAGAAGCTTTAGTTGTGCACATCCCTTTTTTGATTCCTTTCCTTAACTAACATTTAAGAATGTAGTTTTCTGGATTTTATTGAACTATTATTTTCACCAATATGCTTTCTTCAATCTTTCAGACGTGTACACTTGCGGTGCCAGTGGTGAATGGGTATCAGCGGGCGGCAAGACAGAGATGCCGAAATGCACTGAAGGTAGGACTATAAATTTATATCTTTTTTTTATTTATATTTTCTCATATTTGCTACTTTGGAATCATAGGAATCTATTCATGACCTTTCGTGTATTTCAGTGTGTGGGAAACCTGAAAAACACCCTGCAAGTGCAGCCAGAATTTTGGGAGGTGCGAATGCAAACATCGGAGAGATACCATGGATTCTTTTGATTACAGCACCGAAAAGAGGAGGAGCATCACTTATCAATGACCGATGGGCTGTCACAGCAGCTCATGTGGTGGAAGATGTAGCGGCAAGCTCTTTGTCCCTGTATGGTGGCCTGGTAAATGAAATAACGATAGCAAATACATTGTCTGATGTTGTTGTCATGAACAGTGAGAGGATCATAATTCATCCCGGCTACATTAAAGAACACAACAATTTTGACAATGATATTGCTCTTATCAGATTAGCTTCCAGAGTGACTTTAGGCCCAGACATTCTTCCAATTTGTCTGCCAGAGGTAAACAGGGGCTTGGTTGAAAATGAACAAGGCACCGTGTCAGGCTGGGGGATAACAGAAACGAACAAGAGTACGTTAGGCACGTCAGACTTGTTAAAATACGCTCATATTGGGGTCTATTCCCTTACAGTGTGTAAGAATACACCGTACACCACAAAAAACAAACCCATAACTTTCACTAATAACATGTTCTGTGCTGGAGCACCGGGAAAGGACAGCTGCCCCCAAGACAGCGGAGGTCCATTAGTTTTTCCTACGTTGGCTCAACGCACAGAGCCTTATTATCTGGCCGGCATTGTGTCCTGGGGACCCGCCTGTCGAAAGAGGCAGTACAAGGGTTATTATACCAAGGTGGAGAATTACGTAGACTGGATTAAGGAAACAATAGATACAATAGAAAAGTCTTAGACAGAGGAAAGATGAGGGAGAAAATACTTTTCTACTAACCATAATAATGTAATCCATTTCAGGACTGATTCAGATCTCTTAAATAAAAATGTTTATGAAAATAAAGACTATAATCTTGTAATCAAATGTATCAACATTAATAACATTAAGTTGTGATCACATTATGACTTCATACTTTTGTATTAAAGGAATTTGCAAATCAACTGCAGAGAATGTGTGTTTTAACCAACTTAATAATATACTTTATTTTTGTCTTTTAATCATCAGATACACACACACACACACACACACACACACACACACACACACACACACACACACACACACACACACACACACACACACACACACACGTTTTCTGTCAACACTGCAATACTTAATTATTTTGATAATTTACACATTTGCCTTTCACTTTTTAGTGCTGTGTTTCACTGAAAAAGCATTTCATCAGACAAGTGTTATCCCATGTCAAACAATATTGTTCTAAAAACATATAGCCATGTTTACACCAACAGCCTGGAAGAGCTGTGCATGAGAAATGTTCATTGACAACCACAAACCAAATTACACATTAACAGAGCAATATTAACAATAACAGAATATGCAAGGGATGCCAAAAGCTTAAAAGACTTATCAAGGCTCTTCCCAAGTTTTGCTGAAAAACTAATAAATAAAAAACTAAAAACCTATACAGTACATTTCAAAACATAATCAAACAACAATGTAATTTTCTCTGTGCTTAAATATGTGACAAGCAACAATCAGCTGCATCAATAAGCTGCTTCACCCAATGTTTTGATACCCAAATGTTTCACCAACACATCTGTTTCTGTGTTTGAGGATGCTGAAAAAAGTCTAATAGCCCCCTCCAGTGATAGAATGAGGTTTATGGGTGAAGGAGCCAGATTTGGAAATATATGGGACCTAAGAGTTAAAAACATCAGTTTTTATGTTCTAAGTTATTCTCAATATATAATTTTAAAAAAGTTTGCAAGATCTTCCTAATTCTCCATTTTAGAGAGAATATTTCCAGCATCGATCCTGTTTTTTCTTTCACAAGTCAAGCGCTCATTTGATTTTGCCAAGACAAACAAGGCATATTCCTGGCATTCACGCAGTGAGTTGCTAAACACTTGAAACAACAGACTTTGTAACAAATGTTTCACTTGAATGTGAGACATTTGCTCCTGCAACAGTGGATCAGTTCTCTCACGGATATAGCATTTAATCCAGAGATGGGGTGGACTTCCTGTATCATTTTGTAAGTTTGAATGGGACTTTTAACCCACTTGTATGATTAAGTAGTTTTTGTCATGAATTTCTAGCTTGATTACAAAATATGTAATGCGTATACTTGCTATAATTGTGGAGATGCCTCTTATATCATTGTGTGTTATCTTCTGTACAACCAATATTACAGATGAGCAGTGTTTTATAGGTTGAGTGATCCGTCTCTCCATATGCCATATATAAAGCCTCTACAATATTATATGGTTGTAACAGTTGTGTTGATTGTGTCACCGCGTGTTTGTTCTTTTTCTGTTTGCATCAACTTTGGACTAGCAACTCAGATGACCACAAACTGATAAACAGATCGAACTCTCTGTGTCCCTTCACCTTTCCAGGTTTCTGTATGTGTCGGTGTGTGAGTCCTGGCCGCTGCCTGACACAGAGCCTCTAATGCATGGGGTGGTCCAGTCCCCCCAGTATCCTCAGCCTTACCTTCCCAACCTGCAGGAGCAGTGGGACCTCAGTGTGCCGGAGGGCTACCAGATCCGACTCACCTTCACACACTTGGACATTGAAGCTTCTGCTGGCTGCTATTACGACGCCCTCACAGTCAGAACCATATTTTAACACACATGAAATCATAAACAAAAGACCAGTGTTGTTGTGTTTGAGTTCTGCACAAGTGTGACTTGAGTGCCAGTTTTGACATCCTGACTCAGACTTGAATTTTGACGACTTTACCTGGAATACTTTACCAACTACGTACATATATCTCCATGTTTTGCCATTATTGCCAAAATGTGCTTTGGTGTATCTCAGTATAATTAGCTGCATGATGGGTATTACAAAAGACTTCTGTTTTTCTCCTTGCAGTGGTCTCCCCTTGATAGTAATCTCACAATCTCGCATTATTTTCCCAAAACAGATGAGTCCGATTTTTATGATTTATTTAGAAATGTATATTTTCTTTTTGTGGAAATATACTAGAACAGTTTACCACATCAGTTAAACTCAAATGCCACTGCGCAACTAGCCATAGTCCGACTCATCAGATGTACACTGTGGGTATAAACCTGCCATTGGTCAGCTATTTAGGCTGACATTCTCCTCCCCTTCCGCTATCTACATGTATTTTGCCAGGGCACAAAAAATTAGCTGAAAGATGCTAAAAACCTCCATGGAGCTGAGGGGAAATGCAGAGTCAGGGGATACTTTTCTGTAAGATTGTCAATACGAGCAATAATTTCATATTATTCATTGCAATTTCATCGCTTGTTAATATGAACATATTGATTATAGCAGCCTTAAGTAATGAGTAGGACTCAAATTCAAAAATAGAAGACCTGAGATGTAGCAATGGCTCAAGGTTTAGTGACTCAACTGCAACAATGCAATAGATTCTGCATGGTGTAATACAGCACATCATTTTAACAGCACATTGTCCTCATCATGATTCATATTTTATCCCTTTTATAATCCTACAGGTTCTCTATGATACAAAGATCCTGGGGAAGTTTTGTGGTCATGAGAACTTGGCTGATGGGCATCACCCAGGCAACCAGCCCATCTTGTCTCCAGGCAACAGACTCACCCTCATGTTCCAGTCAGACGACAACAACCCGGAGCGCCATCAGAATGTGGGCTTTTCTGCTCAGTACCAGGCAATAGGTAGCACTTCTCCATCATCTTTCACTTCACTTCACTTCACTCACGACTGAACCACCTCTCACTAACTTATCGTGTCTGTCTCTCATTATCAGACATGGATGAGTGCTCTGCGCCAGAACCTGAAGATGGCTCAGGTCCACTGTGCTCTCAGATCTGCCTCAACACCCTTGGCTCATACCTCTGCTCCTGTCACCACGGCTACGAGCTTCGCCCAGACCAGCGCAGCTGTGTGTGTGAGTATTGTACAGATGCACACTTGTCATTAATGAACGTATTACGGATGTGAAGCAGGGGGAGAACAATGCTCAGTTAAACTGTTGTCACTCAATTTTTAACTACTTTGACTAAACCCAACCTCTTTTTCAGTCAGGGATACTTTTGTTGAGGAACGGACAATTTATGACAAATGGTTATACAATTAGATTAAGCAGAAAAGGCTTTGCTCTTTGGGGATGCTCTCATAGAATCTGAGCAGCAACAAAATCCGTTGGAACCAATCCATGCTTAACAAACACATTCATGAGCATTATATCGTGTACACCTATATGTATATGATTGGATGTTTGCTGGTAGCTAAGCAGCTGATGAATCAGCCACTGATGAAGCATGAATGAGGCACCTGATTGAATTTAAGAATGTTCCTTTTCTGTTTTCCTAGTATCCTGTGGCGGAGGTATATTTGATGAGACAGAGGGACATCTGTTCAGTCCAGGATACCCTAACCCCCCACATCATGCTGTGTCATGTCAGTACATTATTTCTGTAGAATCTGGCTTCACTGTCGCTCTTAACTTCACTGACAACTTCCACATCGAGAGCATGGACACTGAGCAAGGTCCAAACTGTCTCCATCACTGGTTGCAGGTAATAACAAGCAGCTATATTTTCATAACTGGAAATTAAACGGAACACTAAACAGATCTGACATACAATAAATGAGCTGTGCACTACTCTTCTCTCGAAAGGTGACCACGTCAGACAGAGAGCCCATGAAGCTGTGTGGTGGAAAGAGTCCAGGTCTGATAGTCACAAACTCCAACACTGTCAGACTGGACTACCACACTGATAATGAAGGCCTGAGCAAAGGCTGGAGCCTGGACTACAGCACATACAGTGAGGGAGAGAGGAATGAGAGTGGAAATAAGCCGATGAGCAATTAAACTGCAATTGATTGTCAAAATATGTCTGATTGCAAGGTAACTATATATATGCAGTTGATGTTACATGTCGGCTTGTCTGTGGTGTTTCCAGGAGTGAAGTGTCCATTGCCCGGTAATGTGGCTAAAGGCAGGGTCACTCCTATCTTGACTGAATATTTCTACAGAGACTACATCTATGTGCGCTGTGACCAAGGATACAAGCTGATGATGGTTAGATAAAACTTCAAATTTTTAACTGTAATAGAGGGAACTTTATTTGTCATTGTGTGCGATATAAAAAAACAAATATTGGCTGATGTTTTATCAATTCCACTCTTTTCTCTGTCAGGATGGTCAGGAAGTCGAGGGTTTCTCTACCATGTGCCAAAGCAGTGGACAGTGGCATCTCCCTCTACCAGAATGCCACAGTATGTTAGCTTTAAACTTAGACAAAACATCCATTTGAAAATTAATGGAAACTATATTGTGATTCAACCACACATTACGTATTCGTATCATTTCCTGTTTCATTTGCCAATAATGAATATGTCCCTGTTTTTGTTCTTCTGCAGTAATTGATTGTGGAGAACCTGAACCTTTGCTGAATGGAGGGTTGACCTTCCTGTCTGGCTTTCAGAATCAGTACCGTTCTGTTGTTCAGTATCACTGTAATGAACCATTTTACTCTCTCCTTGGGGGCATTACTGGTGAGATATTAACATATAGTATTCTATGATGTATAGTTTTTAGATTTTTTCAGAATTCCCACCAGCCATTGGTTTCTATAAGCAGACTCTTAAAGTGCTCATATTATGCTCATTTTCAGGTTCATAGTTGTATTTAGAGGTTATATCAGAATAGGTTTACACGGTTTAATTTTCAAAAAACACCATATTTTTGTTGTACTGCATATTGCTGCAGCTCCTATTTTTACCCTGTGTGTTGAGCTCTCTGTTTTAGCTACAGAATGAGGCATCTCACTTCTATTCCATCTTTGTTGGGAGTCGCACATGCACAGTACCTAGGGCTTGATGGTGTTTTAAGCCCCCAACGTTTCCTTCCAGGCAGCGCTGTGACCGTTGACTTCAAGGCACCTAACCCTAACCTTAACGATAACCCTTACAATAACCATTGCCTAATCCTAGTAGAGACGTTAGGGGCTTAAAATACAGATCAACGTACCTAGATAAGCACTGCTAGCTAGTCAGAAGCAGAGTATGATGACGTGCCACACTAGCAGCTAGGCGAGCATTATAACGTGTGTTACAAAGTGACGAGCGTTCGTCACGGAAGTAAAGGCTGGACTACAATAGAGCTGTTTGGAGCAGTTTGTAAACAGTGTTTTCTGTTGGAGATGGTAAGTCCCTTTGGGGTGGACTTTGGGCTTTTTCATTTTTAAACCTATAACATGCACAAAAAAAGATATGTAACACAATAAAGGAAAGGGAAAAAGCAAAAAAGCATAATATGAGCACTTTAAAACTTACATGAAAAAGCACAGTATTAGCAAAATGGTTAGCTGTGATGTAATGTATGATATGTAGGAAATGGACTCAAACATGCGAAGCTACAGGTCCCTCAGTAAACAGTAACTTTTTTTTTCGAAGTACCTCAACAGTAACTTAAAGCTATAGTGTGTAGTTTCTGTCGCCCCCATGAGGAATTCTAAGTAATGACAACCACACTGTCGGCGCGTCCACATGATAGAGCCTTCCGTGATCACGCACGCGCCCCCACTCCTCCACGCAGTTGCTTGTATGCAAAGAAGGACACGGAGGATTAAAAAAACATGATGGACTCTTCAGAAGAGGTAATTATCTTCACTCAAGCTTCTGCGCGGCAAAGTCGCCGGACGCCACAATCTTCTGAACATAGTCATACTGAGAAATACAGAGAGAGTTGTGTGGGGCTGATAGTCTTATTAGCTTTGTAGCAACTCATTTGGCAATGGCTTGAATGTAACGGACGTTCAATAATATCAAAAAGTTACGCACTAAGCTTTAACACCAAGCTGAAAAATGTTTCACTGCCCTCCAAGCATCACTAATGGGTGTGTACAGTACAAAGGTGTAGCCTACTCTGTTACAACTGTAACAACACGTAACATGTCACGGTGTAGTGACACACCCTGGACTGCACTTCTACATCGCTGACTGATTTTTCTTCTCTCTGCTCTACAGTTGTCTTCACCTGTGAAGCGGACAGAAAGTGGAGGTCCAACAGTGATATTGTTGTCAGTCCAACATGCATACCAGGTATTGCTTTTCATTTTTACAATAAAACCCTGGAAAACCTTATCTAGATCTAAATCTAGAATGTTTTCTTTAATTGGAAGTATGTAGCCTACTTGTGTGAAAATTTGAAATACATATACGTTTGTATCCCATCAAGTCTGTGGCAAGCCAACAAAACTCATCTCTGCCTATCAGAGGATCATTGGAGGCAGTGACGCTCCAGACGATACCATCCCCTGGCAAGTGCTACTGACTATAAATGGAGGAAGAGGAGGAGGCATGGTGATTGGAGACCGCTGGATTATGACTGCAGCTCATAACGTAATGAATAAAGGAAGTCAAGTATCAGAAGAGACTGTGCGGGTAAGTGTTTTATTATATGTGTTATCTGCGTGTCCATTGCCTCCATATTTTTGAATTCCATTGCAAAATGCTGTAAACCACAGCCTTTGTGACCTTAATGGTCCATTAGAGCAGGAGACATTTTGCCTAAAACTGCTGCCACCAACTCTGTTATATTTTAAGCTTGGTCAAATTGATTTACCTTCTTGTTGCATGTTTTAGTGGATTTTTCTGTTTCATGAATTTCTACCTTGAAAATAAATTGCAGTATATATACATTCTTGTGTGGAACTACACTCTAACACTGTCTATGAACCATATTCTAAGGTTTACTATAGGTGATACATTTCTCAAAGTACCATATAGAATAGAACATATTTATTGTCATCGTATTAAGTACGAGATTGCAACCTCCGTATCAATGCTGTAAAAATAAATGCGGTATAAATAGGGTAATAGTAGCCTACAAATAGGTAAAAATAGCAATAAAGTGGCAGTAAGTAATAACTTTATAGAAAGGAATCAGTTAACCCCCATTAGAGAAAGGGTTTACTGATTCCTTTCTATAAACATTTATCAGCAGTATTGAACTAGTGAAAATAGGTATAGAAAAAAGCAAAAGTTAAAAAGTCATATCTGCGTGCCCATTGCCTCAATTTTTTGAATCGATATTTATTTCCTCCTATGCTGTTGTTTTGCAGATTTTTATGGGACTTACTGATGTTAAAACCCAGATGGACTCTCCTGTGCATGCTGCCTCAGTCCACATTCATCCTGAATACAACAACCCCAATAATGTAGACTACAACCATGACATTGCCTTGATCAAACTGCAAGACCCGATCACATTCAACTCATCCATCATGCCAATATGTTTGCCAGCAGAGGGTGCCACATACGTCACTGGCGTGATGGGGTAAAGAAACAACTTTCATTTCATGATGCTATATAATCTGTTGTATATGATATTATTTATTTTCTTTGTTTTTAGTTTTGCAAAGTAATTTTACCTTGCATTTATATCTTCTTTTTCCCTTGCTGTGCTAACATGTGAAAGTTGACCCGCTTCTATACAGTGCACCATAAAGGTCTCTTTTCCATTTTTTTTCAGACTGGTGTCAGGCTTTGGCATTACAGAAATTGACGGCCGACAGATTTTAACAAATAGGCTGAATTATGTGCAAGTACCTGTGGTGGCGCAGGAGACATGCAGTAAATCAATCACTTCGTTGAAGAAGACAAGGGACAATGTTCCAAGTCTGTCAAATAACATGTTCTGTGCTGGAGTCCCTGAAGGTGGGCAAGACTCCTGCCAGGGTGACAGTGGAGGCCCCTACGCCCTAAGAGACGACGGAAGGTTCTGGGCTGCTGGGATTGTCAGCTGGGGGGTTGACTGTGGAAAGCAGGGAACATATGGAGTCTATACCAGGGTCACCAACTACATGGACTGGATCAACAAGACTATGCAGGAGAACTGAAATTTACAGTAAAAACATTTATAATAACATAAAAAGAGAAGTAATTTTGGTCTAATTAGTCTTTTTTGCAATGTTAATGCAAATGTTGGCACAAAAAGTGCTCTACATTAAAATAATGTTCCAGAGTACTGTACAATGATGAAGTGCACCGTGATTAGAACCATTTTTAAAAACGTACAAAATGACTGAATGAATGTCGTATTGATTGTAAAGTCATTGCATTGCATTTAAAACTCTCAAAGCATTATTTTAATAAAGTAACATAATACAGACTTAAATGTGCCTTGTTATGCATGTATCTCATATTAGTCACATATCTTCTCTCTGGTAAAGATTATAAACAGATTAGTGTCCAGTCTAACGCCATTTTACCAACTTAGTACTTTACACTATAGCATATGCCGCTATTGTTGTTAATTGCTATATGTGTTTACTATACACTAAGTTCTAGTTACTTCCTCTCTCTTTATGAACAGTAGGCTCTACTTCCATTGCCTAGTTTGGGTCTTTACTGTACTATGCACTGTGCTAATACTCTGGAACGTTTGACTGTACACAAACTCAATTTTACTCGTCATTCTTCTAGTTCGGTAAGTCAGAGTCTTCGAGCCATTATCTGACCTGTATCTGACTTTTTTCACAAACTACAAATCATGACAGTACAATTCCTATTGTGTATCATTCTGGTCATCCTATATTACATACAAAAAACCTGCGTGCAGACATAGCTGTAGACTATAAAACTTTTTTAGTTGTTAAAGATTATGCAAAATAGTGCTAGGTGTGCAGATGTGTATGTAATTTGAAACACAAATGACTGAAATAAGCAACTTAAGCAGATTCAGATGAGTGTCTTAAGACATACAGCCACAAATCCGATGGTAGGACCACAAAGTCTATCACCAATCTTTACGATGAGTTGTTCAGGTATCAAGTACACTTATGAATCACCCTATGCTCGAATATGGTGTTCGTTATGGCCAATTCAGTCTTAGGCGGTATCCTTTCTAGGACCCCGCTCAGAGTCTCCAAGATGGTCAGGTACTCTAAACAGCCTTCTTCTTAGGAATATGTAGCAACATAGAGATGACCCTCACATTCTTCAGGGACACTCCAAAACAGCAGCACTCAGACAGAGCTTCTTAGTATCCCCACACCCACCTGACGCCTCTCTGTGGGCAGTGACTCCATATCATTCTTTCAGGCTGTGTCCCACTGAGCCCCATGAGTCAAGGCCTGACCACTAGATGCTCGCTGGCGAGCTCCCCTTCTTGGTACACCAAGAATAGCTCCACTATGGGGGACAATAGTTTAACCTTCAGTGTTATTGTGTGTTATTGTAGCCACAGTGGCTACTGTTCAGGCAAAGTTACATAGTCTCACTTAAACCGACTTTAAACAGAACTGTTTTTGTCGAGAGGGCTATATGCACTGTTCTCATACTCTGGAATGTTTGACTGAACACAAACTGTTTAAGTCTTCTTTTTTCTTTTGGTTAATTAGAGTTCTTGAGTAATTATTGGCCCTGTTATTCTACATTCATGCATTTTTTGCCAAGACAGATCCTGGAGGTTAAATTCCATTGCAAAGTACTACTAACCACAGCTGGTGTGACATTAACAGTCCATTAGAGCAGAAGGCATTTCTTTTAAAACTGCAGTCACACAGAGATAAACATATTGCAGACATGGGATGGACCTACTGTTTTTTATGGTAAGCTTGGTCAAATTGTTTTACCTTCATGTTGCATGTTTGAGTGTATTTTAGTTTCATGAATTTCTGACTTGAAAAAAAATTGAACTATACACATGTGAAACTACACTACAGCACTGTCTTTGAGCAGTATGTTTGATTATGTGATACATTTCCTAAAAGTACCAAATAGAAAACTAAATAATATTATATGGTTGCAAAAGTAAAAAAAATGTTTGTGTCACTGTGTTTGCTCATTTTCTGTTAGCATCAACTTTGAACTTGCACCTTAGTGCCAAGTTTTGCACAATTCCAGGTTTCTGTGTTTGTCAGCGAGTTTTTGCTGGCAGCTGCCCAACTCTGGGTCTGCAATACATGGAGAGGTCCAGTCCCCTCAGTATCCCCGGCCTTACCTTCCCAACCTGCTGAGGCAATGGGACGTCTGGGTTCCTGAGGGCTATCTGATCCAGCTGTCTCTAACACACCTGGATATTAAAGCTTCCTCAGGCTGCCATCAAGACTCTCTGACGGTCAGAGTCATATTTAAAACCTAATATTATACAATATCCCAAACAATATAATATTGCTTTCACACTCAAATGCAGAATCCAAATTGTAGTCTAATATTTATTACTTCACTTTGACAAGTTATTGATGACCTGCACAAATTGAGTTCTTGAATTGGATCCAGGGACTCCATCAGTTTTTTTTCATCAGCTACAAATCATTGCAGTGTAATTCTTATTGTGTATCAGTCTGTCATCCTAATTGATTTACAGTAACCTGAGAGAATGGCAATTATTTGAACTCAAAGTGGCTGTTTGGACTTGTTGAGGACTTCCGCCGCTTATATCTGCAATCTCCCCAAACCTAGGTGTTTGCTTTGGTGATAACTGTGGCCAACCAAGCCCCAAAGGCCTCCTAAATCAGCTAGAATGCTTTCTTCACAGGCTGGTATGCACCAGTGGGTACTAAGGTTGCTGCCACAACAGGCACCAACGACCTTCTGACCACAATTCAGCAGCCACCTTTACAATAGAAGTTTTGAACAGGGCCCACTAGGATTCCATGTACGAAATTCGTCTGGAGGTGGAAGTTAAGACTTTGTGTCAGGGGTCTCAGTTAGATGCTCCCAATTACCCTCACTACATGTTTGGGTTTCCCTAGTCTATCTGACAGCCTCTCCTACCATTGTCTGGTATCACCAGTGCCTTGGTGGCTAATGTGAACCAACTTTAGGTATATTTTGCAGTACAAGGCACATTACCGAGTTACTTTGCTGACTGACTCTTATCCGTGTGTGATACTGTAACATTAGTTAAGCATTTAAACTGAAGGCCAAGCCTGACTGTTTGTCAAGAAGTGCCTTGTCATAATCTGTGGCCTCTTTTTACTTTTTACAATGTTCAGGTTCTTTATGATCAAAATGTCTTGGGGAAGTTTTGTGGCCAGGAAAATTCAACTGATCACCCAGGCAAAGAGCCGATCCTTTCTCAAGGCAACACACTGACTCTCATATTCCAAACAAGTGACTTCAATACAAAACTCCAACAGCACATTGGCTTCTCTGCTACCTACAAGGCAATAGGTACAGCTTTTCTGGTCACTCCATCTTCTCTACAGTGTGTTATGTCCTCCAACCTTCAAGAGAAAATTCATCTTAAAATATAAGTAACAGGGTGCTTTTGGTCGGTACAAACCTATGTATTTCTTTAAGTTCGAAATAAGAGCATCATAACATTCAAGAATCAATCAGTGAATTCACCATGACTGCTGTTATTGTGTCCTAGGAATTTGTTCATTCATTAAGCAGCCCCAAGATTTGTCTCTAATATGATGTTATAACAATCTTGATCTTGATCAGCTTAAGATGAGACTGAGAGATGAGCCAAACAACAATATAATTTTTACATAAATAACTTCAGTATTTAATCTTTAGTTTAAGTTCTCCCTTTACTGACCTTCTCATTATCAGACATGGATGAGTGTTCCCAACCAGACCCTGGAGATGGCTCAGGTCCACTCTGCTCTCAGATCTGTGTCAACACCCCTGGTTCTTACCGCTGCTCCTGTCACCATGGTTACAAACTTCATTTAGACCAGCACACATGTTTGAGTGAGTATCGTATAGTCAGTGAATTCACGCGTCTTTGTATGGAACATTTATGTGTGTCATCCTGTGAAGCTCAGTAGCTACATTATGGCATTAATACTGCTGAGTCAGTATAAAAAACAAATCTTCATTTTGAGATGAACTCCTCAATCTCTTCTTCTTGCAACAATAATACTTGCCTTTGCCCCATGTTTAGTGTCCTGTGGTGGTTGTATATTTGACAAGAATAAGGGACATCTGGCCAGTCCAAGATACCCTCACCCCTCACCACCTTTGCTGTCCTGCTTATACATCATCACCATGGCGCCCAGCTTAACTGTGACTCTCAACTTCACTGACAACTTCCACATAGATAGCATAGACACTGAACAAGGTCCTAGCTGTGTACGTCACTGGCTGCAGGTATTGGCAACAGGCTTCCTTGCAACAAATGACAATAAAAAGAGGGCTATTCTGATATACCTCCATTTATGTAAATACACTTAGTACAACTCCTCCCCTCGTAGGTGACCATACCAGACAGAGAGCCCTTGAAGCTGTGTGGTGGAAAGAGTCCAGGCCTGATAGCTACAAACTCCAACACTGTCAGACTGGACTACCACACTGATAATGAAGGCCTGAGTCACGGCTGGAGCCTGGACTACAGTACATACGGTGAGGGACAAATGGAGAGAAAACTTTTTTTTTTGTTTGGTAACAGTAACAATCGGTAACAATCAAACGCAATCACATATCTGATTAATGTTTGGTTATCATGTCCTTTCCAGAAATCAAATGTCCAGTTCAGGGGCATGTGTCCAAACGCTGTTTCCTGTCTAAACTGAATATTTCTACAGAGTTTACATCTATGTAACCTGTGACCAAGGATACACGATGACGATGGTTTGATGTTTTTTCTTTAACTGGTAAAATATGAATATGTCCTTGTTTTGTTCTTCTGCAGTAATTGATTGTGGAGAACCTGAACCTTTGCTCAATGGAGGGGTGATCTTCCTGTCTGGCTTTCAGAATCAGTTACGGTCTGTTATTCAGTATTACTGTAATGAACCATTTTACACTCTCCCTGGTGGCGTTAATGGTGAGATATTTATATATTTTTACAAAAATGTAATTATTAAAAAAATTACATTTTTGATTTAGCTTAACTAAAAATATATTGTCTTATGTTGTTCCCTCTGGTCTTCAGTTACTTTCACCTGTGAAGCAGACAGAAAGTGGAGATCCAACCACAACAATGTCACTCCAACATGTATACCTGGTATTATAACCCTGTGATATCTAATTCAGGATGCTTGAACTTAAACATTAAGTCTGTGTCTGTGTGAATCTAATTTATGTCTGTCTCATCCAGTCTGTGGCAAGCCAACAAAACTCATCTCTTCCTATCAGAGGATCATTGGAGGCAGTGACGCTCCAGACTATACCATCCCCTGGCAAGTGCTACTGAATATAGATGGACGAAGAGGAGGAGGCATGGTGATTGGAGACCGCTGGATTATGACTGCAGCTCATAACGTAATGAATAAAGGAAATCAAGTATCAGAAGAGACTGTGCGGGTAAGTGTTTTACTACAGGTGTTATCTGTGTGTTTTTTTAAAACTATTTGATTTGTATTTCCTCCTATGCTGTTGATTTGCAGATGTATATGGGATTTACTAATGTTAAGTCCCTGATGGACTCTCCTGTGCATGCTGCCTCAGTCCACATTCATCCTGAATACAACAACCCCAATAATGTAGACTACAACCATGACATTGCCTTGATCAAACTGCAAGACCCGATCACATTCAACTCATCCATCATGCCAATATGTTTGCCAGCAGAGGGTGCCACATACGTCACTGGCGTGATGGGGTAAAGAAACAACTTTCATTTCATGATGCTATATAATCTGTTGTATATGATATTATTTATTTTCTTTGTTTTTAGTTTTGCAAAGTCATTTTACCTTGCATTTATATCTTCTTTTTCCCTTGCTGTGCTAACATGTGAAAGTTGACCTGCTTCTATACAGTGCACCATAAAGGTCTCTTTTCCATTTTTTTTCAGACTGGTGTCAGGCTTTGGCGTTACAGAAATTCACGGCCGACAGATTTTAACAAATAGGCTGAATTATGTGCAAGTACCTGTGGTGGCGCAGGAGACATGCAGTAAATCAATCACTTCGTTGAAGAAGACAAGGGACAATGTTCCAAGTCTGTCAAATAACATGTTCTGTGCTGGAGTCCCTGAAGGTGGGCAAGACTCCTGCCAGGGTGATAATGGAGGCCCCTACGCCCTGAGGGACGACGGAAGGTTCTGGGCTGCTGGGATTGTCAGCTGGGGGGTTGACTGTGGAAAGAAGGGAATATATGGAGTCTACACCAGGGTCACCAACTACATGGACTGGATCAACAAGACTATGCAGGAGAACTGAAATTTACAGTAAAAACATTTATAATAACATAAAAAGAGAACAGATTTAGTTTTAAATAGGGTCTTTCCGCAATATTAATGTATATGTTGTCACAAAAAAGCTATAAAGCTCTAAATAAAGATCATTTTCTAGTGCAAGGTACAATGATGAAGTGCAATCATGATTAGAGCCATTTCTAAACTTCCTAAAATTACTGAATGAATATCATACTAATTGTAAAGTCAGCATTGCATTTAAAACTCTCAACGCAATTTTTAATAAAGTGACAATACAGACTTAAATGTGCCTTATGTATCTCAGATTAGTCACAGATCTTCTCTCTGGCAAAGATGATAGTATCCACCTTGCACTCAATGCAACTGTTGTATATTACTGTTAATTGCTGAATTTTTTACTGTACACAAACTCTGTTTACTCGTCATTCTTTTAGTTAAGTTAGTCAGAGTTATTGAGCCATTATAGGACCTGTTCTACAATTACAATACCTGCATTTATTTTTGCCAAGACAAACAAATCATGAAGGTTAAATTCCATTGCAAAATACTACAAACCACAGCCGGTCCATTAGAGCATGAGACACTTTGTACAAAGTTTCAGCCACACAGAGAAAAACGTATTGCAGACATGGGATGGACCAACTCTGTCATATGGTAAGCTTGGTCAAATTTTTTTACCTTCATGTTGCATGTTTTAGTGCATTTTTACTTTTCATTAATTTTCTACCTTGAAAATAAATTGCAGTCACATACTACAAGTGTGGAACTAAACAGCACTGTCTATGAGCAGTTTTCTAAGGTTGATTATTTAAGTGATACATTTCTCAAAGTACCATATATAATAGAATATCTTTATTGTCATTGCATTAGTATGAGATTACAACCTCTGTATCAATACTGTAAAAATAAATAAGGTAAAAATAGGGTAAAAGTAGCCTACAAACAGTTACAAATAGCAATAAAGGGACAGTAAAGTTATAACATAAACAGTAACGGTATCCGGCAGTATTAAATAGTGCAAATAGTAATAAAGTCAGCAATAAAGTGGCAGTAAAGTTACAGTATAACATTAATCAGCAGTATTGAAATTGCTATAGAAAACTAAAGCAACAGTATGCGGTTGCAAAAGTTAAAAATGTTTGTGTCACTATGTTTGCTTGTTTTCTGTTAGCATCAACTTTGGACTAGCACCATAGTGCCAACTCTCTCTGTTTTGCACAATTCCAGGTTTGTGTGTTTGTCAGTGAGTGAGTGCTTGCAGCTGCTGGACTCTAAATCTGTTATACATGGAGAGGTCCAGTCCCCTCAGTATCCCCGTCCTTACCTTCCCAACCTGCTGAGGAAATGGGACGTCTGGGTTCCAGAGGGCTACCTGATCCAGCTGTCCCTAAAACACCTGGATATTAAAGCTTCCTCAGGTTGCCATGAAGACTCTCTGACGGTCAGAGTCATATTGAAACCTTCTTGAAACCCACTTAACTTTGAATGAAATATTGATGACCTGCACAAATTGAGATCTTGAATTGTAACCAGGTACTCTGTCATTTGTTTTTATAAACTACAACTCATTACAGAGCAATTCTTATTGTATCTGTCTGGTCATCCAGTTTGATATACAGTAACCTGATGGTAGAACATGGCAATTATTTGAACTCAAAGTGAATGTTTGGAGTTGTGGAGTTATGGAGGACTTGGGTCTCACGTCAGACTCAACTCCTTTTTATGCAGAAAGGACTTGACTCAGGCTTGATGCTTGATGCCCTTGATGCGCTGTTCAAGTGTATTACATCCTGTCCTCAAGCACAAATGTTATTTTGCAATTCAGTGTTCAGTAATACCAACTTTTGAAAGAAGAAATAACTGATTCTTCCTTTTACAAATGAAAATTTTAAATCTTAAGCAATGAACCACACCTTTACTCAATTTACAGTTTTTCTTGATTGCTTCGACACAGCAGTCAACTCAAACTCCACATTTTTCAAAACAGTTAACACACAGACCGAAACAGTGGCACTCATGGTCAAAATGACACATTTTGTTTGCAAAAGGCTCTCACTGTGCCAAAACATGTAAAATATGCAACAAAAGCAAAATTTTGCCTTCAAACGACACAACTTGCAAACAAGTGTATGAGCTCTTCCAATCAACCATTACACAGTGGACAACAAAATACAAAATACAGCACTCAGTGTGAATCAGTGCACCATTGCTTGTCATTGTAGCCTATTACTGTACGTAGCTTTCATGCCAGTGACATTTGTTGACAAATTTGCCTTCTTGCAAAGAATTGGATCCAGAATCAGAAATGCTTTGATGCACATTTTATTGATTCCATTGATTCTTATTTTCAAACTGTGGCTGAAAACTGAAATACTGTAAATATTATACATAATACATGTAAACCAAAATAAAATATTAGAGTATAAGAAATTAAGAAAATAAAAATAAAATCTCTTACAGTAAAGTATAAACATCTATTACTGTAGAGTATAATAAATAGCCACTATTGATACTCTGTCTTGATGATGGGGCCACATGGCCATGATTGATAACGTGATCAATAACAGTTGCCCGAATTTCATCAGAAACCTGAGCCCTTCCAACTATACCTCCACCTCGCACTTGGACTCCTCTACCTCTTCCTCTCACACTCATCTACCTTTGACCTCTTCCATCCATGTTGGCAAAGAACAACACAGACTCTGCACCTTTAAGGCCTGCAGACTGATTGCTAATTGAAGATTTGTGTGAAGGAGTGTCAAACAGGTGCTTCAGTGATTTCATACTGATGTAGGTAGTTTCTAATAGTTAGGAACAGATGGTTTCTGTTTGGTTACCATAGCTAAAACAATGGAGTTTGGACTGCTTGAATGACATCCATGTTAACTGTTCTGCAAAAGGGTAGGGGAAAATGTGTCAATCCAATGAGAAAGGGTTAACACATTTGCAAGAGGTGTCTTCTGCTCTGCTGAGACAGTGATGATGAAAACTGAGTGGATCCCAGTTTCTTTAAGCAGGTCAAAGCAATAAAGAAAAACTATAATACACTCCGCAGTTCTGGTGCTATAGCCTTACTTGATTTGGGATGACCGATAGCTTATGGTGGCTAATGATAGCTAATGTTAGCAAACTTTAGGTAAATATTGTTGTATAAGACACATTACTAAGTAACTTTGCTGACTTTATGACTTTTCTTCATTTGTGCTACTGTCATATTACATATTTTAGCTAAATGCCAAACAATAGTTTAGCATTCAGTGTTATTGTCACTTGTAGCCCCAGTTCAGCAAAAGTTAAATAGACTCACTTGAACTGACCTTTGATGGAATTGCATTGAATTTGTAAGGAAGTGCTTCACCGTGATTGATAGTGTTACAATGTCCTTTCCACTCTTTTCCTTTTTTCAGGTTCTCTATGATCAAAATGTCTTGGGGAAGTTTTGTGGCCAGGAAAATTCAACTGATCACCCAGGCAAAGAGCCGATCCTTTCTCAAGGCAACACACTGACTCTCATATTCCAAACAAGTGACTTCAATCCAGAACTCCAACAGCACATTGGCTTCTCTGCTACCGCCAAGGCAATAGGTACAGCTTTTCTGGTCACTCCATCTTCTCTCCAGTGTGTTATGTCCCCAAACCTTTAAGATAAATTCTGCCTTAAAACATAAATAACATGCCATTTTGGTCAGTATGATTAATATCAATAAACATCTAACAACAGTATCTCTTTAAACTGGAAATAAGAACATCAAAACTTTCAGTGAATTCGCCATGACTGCTGTTATTGTGTCCTAGGATTTGTTCATTCATTAAGCAGCTTCAAGATTTGTCTCTAATATGATGTTATAACAATATTGATCTTGTGTTGATCAGCTTAAGATGAGACTACTTTGAATGTGTACATTAAAAATAAGCTAAACAACAATATAAATATACATAAATAACTTTAGTATTTAATCTTTAGTTTAGGTTCTCCCTTTACTGACCTTCTCATTATCAGACATGGATGAGTGTTCCCAACCAGACCCTGGAGATGGCTCAGGTCCACTCTGCTCTCAGATCTGTGTCAACACCCCTGGTTCTTACCGCTGCTCCTGTCACCATGGTTACAAACTTCATTTAGACCAGCGCACATGTTTGAGTGAGTAACATATAGTGAATTCACGAATTCTTTGTTTGTAACTTTATGTGTGTCAGCCTGTGAAGCTCAGTAGTTACATCCATCTATCAATTTTCTGCCACTTGTCCGGGGCCGGGTCACAGCTGCAGCAGGCTAGACAAGGCAGTTCAGTCCCTCTCCCTAGCAACGTTTTCCAGCTCCTCCTGGGGAGGCGTTTCCAAGCCAGATCTGATAGATAATCTCTCCAGCATGTTCTGGGTAGACCCCAAGATACTTGAACTCCTTCACTTGGGGCAGTAACTCACTCCCAATGTGAAGGAAGCAATCCATGTTTTTTTTTGGCAGAGAACCATGGCCTTAGACATGCCAACTCTCATCTCGACTGCGTCACATTCTACTAAAAACAGTGTGCTCAGTGCTTGCTGAAGGTCACGGTCTTTTGAAGCCAACAGAGCCTCATCTACAAAGAGCAGAGATACATTTCTGAGGTCTCCAAACCGGATACTCTCCTCCCCTCGGCTGCACATTGAGATCCTGTTCATGAAAGTCACAAAGAGAATCAGCGATGAGCCCAACACCAACTGAAAACGTGTTTAACCTCCTGCCGAGAATACACACCGCTCTCACTCAGGTTATATAAGGACAGGATCGTTTATGGTCATTTCAGGACTGAGATAGCAGTAGTCCATGGTAGTAAGCTATCTCTATGTCCACAAAACAACATGTAAAACAACCTTCTGGCACCCTTGAATACACTTTCTGAGGGAGACCGAACAGTGTGATACCCTGGTAATAGGAGCAAACATACCCTCCGGGTTTTTTTCCAACTTTTTATTTATTTAATTTTTAACAATAACTGACGTACAACATAGGTCAATGTGAACAAAGCATAGTTTAAACAGTATGTCACTTCCCCTCAAGTCCCCTACCCACGCGCAAACCAACCCAGTTCAGGTCTAAAACAGACGGGGACAAACAATACAGACCCATGCACACTGACAAACATACAACAGTAAGGACACACAACATCCAAAAGATAAAAGTAAAAAGGGTAGACAAATTAAAAGATATAGAGGAGAGAAAACTAAAAAAAGTTCTCCAAGTCAGGAGATAAGATGAGGGAAAGAAGGAGCCTTTCAAAGAAGATCTAAGCTTCTTAAGCTTCAAATTGATCATTCCGGTCCCCGTTTTATAAAAAATGGGAACCACAACAACTGTTTGCCATTCTGTAGGCACTGTCCCTGATCTCCACACACGGAAGAGACGTGATAGCCAAGACAGTCCAACATTGTCCAGAGCCTTCAGTGTCTCAGGGCGAATCTCATTCACAGTCAGTAGTTACAGCATGGCATTTATGCTGAATGTAAAAATAATCATTTTGAAATGAGCTTCTCAATCTCTTCTTCTTTCTACAATAATACTTGCCTTTGCTCCTTTTCCAGTATCCTGTGGTGGTCATATATTTGACAATAATGAGGGACATTTGGTCAGTCCGAGATACCCTCACCCCTCACCACCTTTGCTGTCCTGCTTATACATCATCACCGTGGAGCCCAGCTTAACTGTGACTCTCAACTTCACTGACAACTTCCACATAGATAGCATAGACACTGAACAAGGTCCTAGCTGTGTACGTCACTGGCTGCAGGTATTGGCAACAGGCTTCCTTGCAACAAATGACAATAAAAAGAGGGCTATTCTGATATACCTCCGTTTATGTAAATACACTTAGTACAACTCCTCCCCTCGTAGGTGACCATACCAGACAGAGAGCCCATGAAGCTGTGTGGTGGAAAGAGTCCAGGCCTGATAGCTACAAACTCCAACACTGTCAGACTGGACTACCACACTGATGTTGAAGGCCTGAGTCACGGCTGGAGCCTGGACTACAGTACATACAGTGAGGGACAAATGGAGTGAGAGATGTTTTTTTGTTTGGTTGACAGTAACAATCGATAACTGTAGAGATCTACAACGATAGATGTGTGATTAAATTAAATATGATTAAATGTCCATTTCCGGGGAACATGGCCAAACACAGAGTGTTTCCTATCTTAACTAAATAATTCTTAAGAGATTAAATCTATGTAACTTGTGACAGAGGAAACAAGCTGATGATGGTTTGATGTTTTTTTCTTTCACTGGAAAAATATGAATATGTCCTTGTTTTGTTCTTCTGCCAGTAATTGATTGTGGAGAACCTGAACCTTTGCTCAATGGAGGGGTGATCTTCCTGTCTGGCTTTCAGAATCAGTTACGGTCTGTTATTCAGTATCACTGTAATGAACCATTTTACACTCTCCCTGGTGGCGTTAATGGTGAGATATTTATATATTAAAATATATATTATTCATGAAAATATAATCTCTGATATCTAAACTAAAAATAAATGCCATTATCTTGTTCCCTCTGGTCTTCAGTTACTTTCATCTGTGGAGCAGACAGAAAGTGGAGATCCAACCAAAATGTCACTCCAACATGTATACCTGGTATTATGACCCTGTGATATCTAATTCAGGATGCTTGAACTTAAACATTAAGTATGAGTCTGTGTGAACCTGAAACTAATATGTCTGTCTCATCCAGTCTGTGGCAAGCCTACAAAACTCATCTCTGCCTATCAGAGGATCATTGGAGGCAGTGACGCTCCAGACGATACCATCCCCTGGCAAGTGCTACTGAATATAGATGGAGGAAGAGGAGGAGGCATGGTGATAGGAGACCGCTGGATTATGACTGCAGCTACTGACCTAACACATGATGGAAAACCAGTATCAAATGAGACTGTACAGGTGAGTGTTCTACTACAGGTATTATCTGTGTTTTTGAACACTGTGCGTCTTTGACATTTATTTCCTCCTATGCTGTTGATTTGCAGATTTACATGGGACCTACTGATGTTAAAACCCTGATGGGTTCTCCAGTGTATGCTGCATCAATCCACATTCACCCTGAATTCAACAACACCAACGGTTTAGACTTTAACCATAACATTGCCTTGATCAAACTGCAAGACCCGATCACATTCAACTCATCCATCATGCCAATATGTTTGCCAGCAGAGGGTGCCACATACGTCACTGGCGAGATGGGGTAAAGAAACAACTGAGAGTTTTCATTTCATAATGCTATATGATCCATTCCAAAGGATATTTTTTTCTAAATATTTTTTTAATAATCTTTTTTATCAATCATCTCATCTTGCCTTTTACTCTTATTCATACCTGTTTTATCTTGTTGTGCCAACATGTGAATCTTGTTCTGCGTGTAGACAGGAGACTCTGATTTGCTGAGTTCACCATTACTGCCACTTGTACTTTTTTTTTTTTTTTAGACTGGTGTCAGGCTTTGGCATTATGAAAATTTACCCCCCACGATTAACAAATAAGCTGAAGTACATGCACCTCCCTGTGGTGGACGAAGAGACATGCAGTAATTCAGTCAATAAACTGAAGAAGACAAGGGACAATGTACCAAGACTGACAAACAACATGTTCTGTGCTGGAGTCCCTGAAGGTGGGCAGGACTCCTGCCTAGGTGACAGTGGAGGCCCCTACGCCCTGAGGGACGACGGAAGGTTCTGGGCTGCTGGGATTGTCAGCTGGGGGGTTGACTGTGGAAAGCAGGGAACATATGGAGTCTATACCAGGGTCACCAACTACATGCACTGGATCAACAAGACTATGCAGGAGAACTGAAATGTACAATAAAAAAAACATTTACAATAACATAAAAAGTCAAAGATTTCATTTCCTGCATTCTGATACACTTTTATGCACCAATTTACAGTGGAAATACCTTTATTTAGCCTATGCGAAGACAAAAAACACATTTGACAGTTCAAAATATACCAAAATTATAATGAAAACTGTGTTGTTACATGCCATTGTGCATTTTTAAGTGGGTATATGGAAATCCTGGAGCTTTCTTAGTGGGTATACTGCGTTTTCTACAATTCATACCTTGATTTATTTTTGCCATGACAAACAAATCATGGAGGTTAAATACCATTGCAAAACACTACAAACCACAGCCGGTCCATTAGAGCAGGAGATATTTTGCCTAAAACTGTAGCTACGCAGAGAAACACTTATTGCAGACATGGGATGGTCCTACTGTGTTATATGGTAAGCTTGGTCAATTTATTTAACCTTCATGTTGCATGTTTGCGTAGATTTTAATTTTTCACGAACTTCTATTTGAAAAATAAATATAAATTTCAGTATATATACATACTATAAGTGTGGAACTACACAACAGCACTATGAGGTACTATAAGGTTGATTATAAGGGTACCATATAGAAAAAACTAGAGCAATTCTGTGTTCTCTTTTTCTGTTTGCTGTTTTGCAAACTACAAATCCTCACAGTGCAATTCCTATTGTGTATCATTCTGGTCATCCTATATTACATACAACAAACCTGCATGCAGACATAGCTGTAGACTATGAAAATGTATTTTAGTTCTAAAGATTATGCAAAATTTGTGTATGTAATTTGAAACACAAATGACTGAAATAAGCAGATTCAGATGAGTGTCTAAGACATACAGCCACAGATCCGATGGTAGGACCACAAAGTCTATCACCAATCTTTACCATGAGTTGTTCAGGTACCAAGTACACTTATGAATCACCCTATGCTCGAACATGGTGTTTGTTATGGCCAATTCAGTCCTGGTCTCATAAAAGTCTCCTCTATAACATAACAAGTCCTAAGAAATCCAAGTGGTGGAAAGTATTGAAAAATACTGAAATCAGTAATGCCAGTTTCCCATTGCAGCCTATGTTAAAGAGACACTACAGGTGAATAGGGAAACTTTTTTAACTAACAGATATCTCCATTAAACTTCCACAGACAATAATCTCTTGTATTACAAGTATTCTGAACGTATGTTTGATTATACAAATGACTGAGGCATTGTCTAATTAAATATGTGCTAATTTGCATAAATAATGGTGTTTCAGTATTTTTCAACTTGGACTTGAACTTATATGTTATAGAAGAGACTTAAATGAGTAAAAAACATTTGTCAGATTTTCTGTTGCAATTTGTGGGAGATTCACTGCCTGTTTCTCACAAAATGCTTGTACTATCCCCCCTGGGTCTAATATTAGCTGCTGCAGTTTTCTTCAAGTAGCAGCTAGCCATCAGCCCGTTGTGACCCGGGTCCCCGGTGTTGACTGATTCTGGTCCATGTGTGAAGCTAGTGTGACCCGCACTAACTAACATTAGCTGGGTATCAGACGAATCTGCCGAGCTCGTGTTTTATTCATGGGTGTGTTAAGGTTTTATTTCCTTTGGCAGATAGTGATATGGTTTGATGCACTATGCCAGGGAGGCTAGCTAGTTGCTTTAAGTCTGAGTCTGTAAGGTAACCAAACTTTATTTAAATATAACGTGCAAATAGGGAAGTAAATGTTAACGTTACATATAAAATAAAGTCCCCTGAAAGTCCCCCTGAATAATAAATAAAAGTAAAACATATGTATTTAGGCTATTGAACTATATTGACTAATGTATCTTTATATGTATTGCCTCATTTATTCATTTCAAGATGTATTTCATAGCCATATTTATGTATATTTATGTAAAGATGTGCAAAAAAACGGAGGATCAGTCGCTCAGGAAGTTGGGATACAAGTTTCCCTCAACTTCAGAATCAGACGCTGCGAAGCGGAAGCTAACTTCAGCGTGGTATCAGATGAGTCCACAGTCTATGGTCAGATCATGTTTGAGCCATTTTCAGCGCAAGATCTCCTCACATTTCTTGCAGAAAATCCTCTTGCACCCCCACTTCCCTGTGATATGCGCACATTGATTTCTCCACATGACAGGCCTTTTTTTTCGCCATGTCTAAAATCACATCAGAGTAGGAATCCAAAGTCATTTTAGCCTGTGCTGAAAGCAACACTGCTACCCTGGCGTTGTTGCCTTGGAAATGACAACATCCGGTTTCAGAATATAAAACCCCCCCGAAAAAACAGGCCTTTTTTCATTTCTATTTTCTAGTGATTATATTTTTTGTTATATGAAATAGAAAATGAAAATCAAAGCATATTTTAAATTTCTCTCATCCCCTTTTGACCATGAAAAGGAAAAAACGCCTTGTATTTCAATATTCAAATTATGTATTTTAAAACGAAAATCAAACAACCATTCGTTTTTTGTTTTTTAATACCTGTATGAAAGGAAAATTGAAATGACCAAAAGATACACTGACCGACCACAAATGTCATCCTCCTTTTTGTAATTTAGGCCAAAATAAAAAAACGATCTTACCGAGGGATGGGGATTTCGGTGAATCACGGACGTTGGTGCTTGTGTTTCCATAGTGACCCGCTCCCTGCTACTCTCTCATTGGACGATCCTGTCTGCTCTCTTTCACTTTCTCTTTTCCACTGCTGCATTCCGCGCATGCTCCCGACGGCGAAAAAGGGGTCTCAGCTCCTGTACTACGTCAAGATTTTACTATTAGAGTAGGCTATATACTATTTATTGATGTACAGCTATTGTAGGATGGGATGAAGAAAATGCTGTAAAATACTGTAGCGATGCAATGAGCTGTTGATCGTTGAAATCAAAAGTGAAAGTGCGGTGGTGCTTTTGTGTTCGCAGCAGTTTTCCACTTTGTCCTGCTGAGACTAACGTTAAACTTTACCTATAACACTCGGAATTGAAAGAAACACGGAAACTGGACTTTGTAATGATGATAGTAATTTTGTTTGGATACTTCCTGACGGGCGTTTGTGGTAAGGGCCACAATGTTGGGCTATTGTTGCAGCACTGAATGATGGACATAAATAATAAGTAAATAAGGCTAATACAGTTGATTGTCACGCTCAGTTATAAACTTTTTCATTTCACATTGTCTGATAGAGTTTAGGCTTAATTAATTGCCACTAAATATAGGTAATATACAGTGGTCATTTTGCACACACTCAAATTAACTGCTGAATAGTTGAACCTAGAATGTTTTAGGCAGTGCATGGGAGGTCAGCTGAACATGCAAAAATATGAAATAGGTCTAAAGGCAAGTTTACAGTTCAACATATATGAACAAAAGTTTTTAATAATGAACGATGAATGAATGTTTACTTGGGTTTAAAAAAGTTTGTTAAAGTAAATTCCACTGGAAATCCACAATTGCTTTTAAATTAAACCCAAACAAACAAACTAAAATAAGTCTCAGAACATTGTCTTTAATTTTTTACCAAAGTTAAAGACAATGTCACTCTTCATTCCAGATGAAAAATTAAGACTTTTGATTTTTTGTTGTTTCTTAGGTGATGGGGTTGCAGATGTGGTACTTTCCTGCACCCTGGTGGAGGAGGGAGTGGGACTGGGTGGAATGGGAGGTGGCACAGTCTTCACACATACTCCAGCTACTCTTGTCTTAAGAGATGTCGCTGTGGCTCCTGACGAATCCCTCGAAACCCTCACTCCGTTTGTCCCGCCTTCAATCCCTGACCCAGATGCCATCCTGTTAGAAGCCAAAGGTTTTCACTGCCTTTTCTACAGAAAAAGTTTGGTGTAATATAAGCCCAACCTGTGTTAAACGTCTTACTCTCATCCCTCTGGCAGTGTCATCACCTGAGATCCCCAATGCTCATGTGTTGCTCCATGCCGACTGCAATGAACAGGAGGTGATGTGCGAAATAAGCCGTTACTCTCTTCGTGGATCCCAGGAAAGTTCAGAACCAGCTTATTTCATGGTTTCTCTTAATGTGGAGGAAGTTGAGTTCAGCACTTCGTTGATTCTGCAGACTTTGACGGTAAACAAGGACCAGTCAACCCTCATACAGAAAAAACTGGGTCTGCCTCTTAGCCAGTCGGGAACCCTTATGACTGAGGGTGAGAGCCAGGGTTTAATATCACATTTCATCTTTTCATTGAATCGTTTCCATTGATCACATCATTCTCACTGCTTTTTCCTGCTGTCTTTGCTTTCTGTTCCTCAGTGATTTTTCTGGTGTTTTCCCACATAAAGTCTGTAACTGCACCTCTGAGAGGTGACGTTCTCCTAAACTGTGGCTTCAAGCAGCAGGAGATACCTTTAGCGCAGGACGTGGGCGTTGCATGGCGACTGCAGCACAGGGGAAAAGGATGGAAAGTGCTTGAAATGAAGACGAGGCTGGATGATGTAGAAGGGAACACAGTGGGTAAGTGCTGTGTGAACAGGTGTGCCCAGTCTCTACTGGTTTATCCAGGGTCCTTAGGAGGATTTTAACTCTGAGGACTGGACTCTGTTGATGTTTTGATATAAAAAAAAAAACTTTAACTCTACACATTTGGGGTATACAGACTTGAAACCTTTGGTCTAACACAAAGTTAATGCATCAAAATAAGTCAAAACATTTAAAATTGTATGGTTTCAAAATACCTAATAAATGTATGAGGTAACTGAGACAAACAAACATTTAATTGTGAAAGTTACACACGTATAACATGAATACAATTTATTTGATTTTATGATGTTGGTAATTATAATTTATTATATTTATTTAATAGTCTCATCAGTTTGTGCGTTCAATTACTTTTGAACAAATTCCTCTTAATCACACAATGAATGGGTTGTCCAAATGCAATAAATGATGGATTTATGATGGTTCTGTTAGACCATGAGCTCTGAGGCTGTCGACTACTTCTAAGAGCCACGGCTAAATGTAAGAAAACTGCACAAAACATACAGATGAGAGAGGACAAGAGTAGCACAGTATTCAGTTAAGTATATTAAACAAAATGCTGTCTTAGTATGGTGAAAAGCTCCAGAACAAGCGAGAAAGTGGACCTTGAGTTAAGATTGTTTTGTCAATTCCTGTTTTTATTTTCTGTCTTCAGTGCATGCAGAAAGGAGGGGCTCAAGCGTGGATGCCGCCCAGGTTGTAGGTGAGGGTAACGCCTCTGTGACTCTGACCAAGCTGAAGGTTGTGGATGAGGGGACCTACATCTGTACTGTCAGTGTTGACCTTTTCCATGCCCAGCAGGTCATTCATCTCAACGTTATTCGTAAGTTTCACCCTAATCTCTCAATTTAGAAAAATCCACAGAATGTCTTTCATTTCTTCCTGTGTTTCTCTTTGTTTCAGAACCACCTCATGTTTCACTCTCAGAGGAGAGGTTGATTTTGAAGAGTGAGTCACCTCAGACGCTGAGCTGCCACTGCACTAAATACTATCCACTGGATGCTCAGGTCTGTAACTAGTGTGTTCTTAGAAGGGCTACTCTAAGTAACTAAGTAAACTAAACAAATAAAGGCAAAATAAATGACTAGATTAATCTAAGTCTAAGTCTAAATGAAGCAAATATATATAGCAATCAAACACTCAACAACAACTAATAATTATTAGTAAAAGAACAAGCAAGCTTATAAATAGCCCATTACAGATTTCATTGTGTGTTTATTTGTTTGGATTTAGCAAAATTCGAATATGCATTTACATTTGTTACATTGAGGTAAATCTCAAAGTAACTGTGCTGCTGGCTTGCTAATCAAGTGCAACCATTTCTCTCTCTGAGCGACAGAGGGACTTCTGCATGCTTTTATATCCAGCAGACCAGACAATAGCAATGTGCTCCGATCTGGTATACTCCAAACAAAAGTCATAAATCAGTTATTATTGATTCAGAACTGTGCTGCCCCCCGGGGACAATAAAGTGTATCGTATCGTACTAACCAGGACCAGAAGGAGAGAACACATTACATTATGCCATTATTGAATATATTATATCATTTATTTGATTGTATTCATGTTTTAAAATATTTTACTCCCCCTTATCTGTTTTTGTTGTTATTGTCTCGTATCTATTTTATTGGTTTTATATTATATTTTTTATCAGTTTTATTTCTTGTTTGTACTGGTCTTAAACGGCTTTACTGTGTACATTTGGGCTGTCTTAAAATCAGCGTGTCATTCAATTCCTAGCACATTGACTTGCATTGCTCTGTGTGAAAGGTGCTATACAAATTGAACCACAGATTGATTGATTGATTCACATAATTCTCTGGCTTTCAGATGGAGTGGTTATCCCTCTCTCCTACAGACACAGAGCCAACAGTGCTTCCAGATCAGGGCTCTCTGTCCAGCCATCGGCAGCATGGTGATGGGACTTATTCCCTGTCATCTCACCTCACTGTGCATTCCAGTGTCTCCCCTGGAACTAAAATCACTTGCAGGGTGTCCCATCCGGCCCTGGACGCTCCTCTCTCAGTCAGTCTGGTGGTAGAAAGTCCAGAACCAGGTATTAATGTCACTGTTGTTTGTTGTTTAACTCTGGATTTTTAAAGGAGTAGTTTGACATTTTGGGAAACATGCTTTGCTTCTGAGAGAAACAGAACAATAAAAGAAATCATGTTTATTTTGCACATTGAAACTTTTTATGTCTTGAGATTGTCGGTTTGCATTAATAATTAATGTCAACCCTGCATACAAACCCTTAACTGTTCTCTGTCTCTTTCACTCTGCAGGTTCCTATTGGTGGGTTCTGGGTTTCCTGATCATCACTGGGCTTTTCTTCTACCAGGTCATGAGATAAGTTAGTATAGGTAGAGGTAGTAGATACTCCTGACTTGAATCTGAGCCCAGAGAGACTTCCTTTGTGTCATTTGTGAGTCTGTAAATTATTACTGATTTCATTGGAAGCTATCACTGGTTCTTTTAACTTTCCTAGGCTTCTACTGAACCAATTTTAAGATGTTATACTTTTGGAAAGGCTTTCTCTGTTGCGCTGTTTTCATTTTGTTTAAAGTGCTCATATTGTGCTTTTTGGCTTTTCCCCTTTCCTTTATGTTATATATATTTTTGTGCACATTATACACTCATCTAAAGGATTATTAGGAACACCTGTTAAATTTCACGTTAATTATCTAATCAACCAATCACATGGCAGCTGCTTCAATGCATTTAGGGGTGTGGTCCTGGTCAAGACAATCTCTTGAACTCCAAACTGAATGTTAGAATGGGAAAGAAAGGTGATCTAAGCAACTTTGAGCATGGCATGGTTGTTGGTGCCAGACGGGCTGGTCTGAGTATTTCACAATCTGCTCAGTTACTGGGATTTTCATGCACAACCATTTCTAGGGTTTACAAAGAATGGTCTGAAAAAGGAAAAACATCCAGTATGCGGATGTCCTCTAGGCGAAAATGCCTTGTTGATGCTAGAGGTCAGAGGAGAATGAGCCGACTGATTCAAGCTGATAGAAGATCAACTTTGACTCAAATAACCACTCGTTACAACCGAGGTATGCAGCAAAGCATGTGTGAAGCCACGACACGCACAACCTTGAGGCGGATGGGCTACACCAGCAGAACTAACTAAAAATAGGAAAATGAGGCTACAATTTGCACGAGCACACCAAAATTGGACAGTTGAAGACTGTCTCGATTTCTGTTGAGACATTCAGATGGTAGAGTCAGAATTTGGCGTAAACAGAATGAGAACATGGATCCGTCATGCCTTGTTAGCACTGGGCAGGCTGGTGGTGGTGGTGGTGGTGTATTGGTGTGGTGTGTCTTAATTCTTTGTGTCATTGATTCAACAAGGGGCTGGAAGTATTCTTTAGAAATGTTGGCCCATATTGATAGGATAGGGTCAAACACGGTATTAGTATGGTGTTCCTAATAATCCTTTAGGTGAGTGTAGGTTTACAAAGTGAAAAAGCCCAAAGTCCACCCTAAAGGGACTTACCATCTTCCAGAGAAAACATTGTTCACAAACTGCTCCAAACAGCTCTATTGTAGTCCAGCCTTTACTTCCGTGACAAACGTGCGTAACACACGTTATAATGCTCGCCTAACTGCTAGCATGGCACTCCCTCATGCTCTGCAACTGACAAGCTAGCAGTACTTACTGCGCATGTGCGACTCCCAACAAAGTTGGTACAGAAGTGTGATGCCTCACTCTGTAGCTAAAACAGAGAGCTCAACACACAGCGTGAAAAGAGGAGCTGCCAATGTGCAGTACAACAAAAAATATGGTGTTTTTTGAAAATTAAACCACATAAACCTGTTCTGGTACAACCTCTAAATACAATTATGAACCTGAAAATGAGCATAATATGAGCACTTTAATTGTAGCCTATGTTTTTGTTGCTTGTTTTTGTGTGTGATGTCCATATTATTACTCTTTTTGCAATTTACTTTTCACAGTGAATGATTTTGTGACTCAGCAACATTGTTTAAGGTATTTGACTTTATCTGTATATCTGTAGATTTCTTTTACTTCTGGAAACTGATTAAAGCTCTCGTTAATAAATCAAGAATCTGTATATAGTAAAAAGAAAGCTACCGTTACTTGAAGTGTAGCAGATTGCAGAAAAACATTTTCTAACAAGGTCTAATGTGGCTCAATGTGTCGAGAATATAACAAAGGTCAGCACTCAGTTCTTTTGATGATTTCTTTATTGGCATCAGCAAAAGTGGTAAGCATGCATTTGTTTTCGCAAATCCATTTGCATTATCTTACTGCATTTCCATTTCAAGTTGTAAATCACAAAACACGTTCTCATATCTTATATAGTGATAATTACCTAATAATATTGCTGCACAATAGCATCAGATAATTATAACTAACTGCTACATGTATGCATCTCAATTTTATCAACCCTCAAAATCAGTCAAGAGAGGAAAATAACCCCCCGAAAAAAAACCTGAAAGAATTTGTAAACACATTTTCAGGATCATAATCTGACCTATGTGTACTATTGTTATATCCACTACATGTTTTTAACACTTCATTATAGTAGCAGTTGTTTGCCATCTCTGAATGTTTTTATCTCAAAAGCAACTGAAATTAACACCATTTGGCAAACTCTTGAGCATCATTGCATTGCATAAGCAGTAATTATCAGAACAGAAAGTCTCACAAGTATACACAAGTCGTTTAAACCACTAACCAAATAAAATGTACAATCGGCAGTTAGATTCAGAAATGGCAGATACACAGATCACACAAATAGGCAAAACTATGGACACGGTTTGCCATGCAAGTTAGAAACAAACACCTCATTTTGGCCATTACCATACTGTAGGTGACAGGGGAGTCTGTTTTAATGTTACTGAAGGGGATGGGAATGGGAGGGCCAGTTGGCTCTGGGTTTCTAAATCATGTCCTTTCTCCCATTTTCCTGCTTTTTGAAGATCAGGCCAACTTAAACAACAATCAAACAAACACTTTGTGTGCACAACTTCCAAAACAAATTTTATTTTACAATAAATGTGATGTTCCACATTCATCTGTCTATGGCTGTGACTCTGTCCAAGTCAGAGTTAAGAGACCTTCCTCTGGGTCAGTTCACGTGTAGATTGTCTGTTAGTGGCTGTTTGCTTGGCTGTGCATATCCCTATGCCACTAAGCATAACACTACTATTTTGCCCCCACCTGTGGTACAAAAGCCAAGGTAAAATGAAGCATAGTTATACAACTTTATCAATAATTTCTTATCAGTCCAAAATTAGCATTTAGGAAGTTTGTCTTATTAATACCAGGAAAGAATGCTTACTACTTTTCCATGACTCACTTCTTCCTTTCCTTATACTCACACACAGTCTCTTTCCCTTTTTTCTCACATTGTCATTACTGAACGTTGCAGAAAGTTAGGCAGGAAAGGAAACAAAAAAGTTATTATTAATAAAAGCCTATCAGCTAAACTCGGAAAAAGCTACTGGCTACAATGCTTTGGATCACCAATACACACACACACACGCACATACAACAAAAATGCTCCTAATTTTAATCTAACATGACCTTGTATTAGTAAGTAGCAATGATGGTAGCAGTTGTGAGAGAAGGATTGTGTTAGTTAGGCATGTCAGTATCAATTACAAATGTAGGATTCTCAAAAAAGGTAAAATCAACAAGCTTTGGCGTATATCTGTGGTAGAAAGGACTGCAAACTCTTGATCAATCTCCCTGCACACATTCTGTACATTGTACATCTCCCCCCATGGCATCGTTCAGAGGGCTTAGCCCCGTGTGTTTCCGTGTCACAAGAATTTTCTCTCTCCCTCCTTCCCTTCCTTTCTTCCTCTTTCACTCCGCCTGCTGCATCCTTCAATAATACATGAGGTGCAGACAGGAGAGAGTGAGTGAGACTTAAAACAGTGGAAGAAAGCAACAAGAAGGGAGGGAGAGGGGGACAAAGAGAGCAGACACACCTATAAACACTACTGTCATGTTTAAGTGCAAGATGGTTTGATGGAAGACTGTGTGTAGAGAGGAAGGAGAGGATGGATAAAAGGGGAGGAGTGGCGCTTGGGTATCTTTTTTTTCTCTTCCCTTTCATATCATTCTCAAGTCCATATCCATCTGTATTGATGGGCTGAGCTCAGTAGAAGAAGTACACTGCGAATGACGAGAGATCGAGAGAGAGAGAGAGAGAGAGAGAGAGAGGAAGTCATTAGTCTAATGGATCTGGCAATACATCACTTAAAACAAAACAAGGAGAGGACAGTCAGCTGAGTCAGCTCTCCTTATATATTGTATTTACATGTTTGTTTTTAATATTGGTAAAACTAGTATCATAAACATTTACTTCAATTAGAAGTCATGAATATTTCACAATCAGAGCAGAAGTAAGCAGGCCAGACATTCGGGCAGAAATACAAATATGTTGGTGTTGTCTCTCTGTGTCTTAATTTCCTGTAAAATTAACAGCACATCAACAATTGTATACTGACTAACTAAAACCATATGAGCAATTTACAGAGGATTCTTTTCTTTGTATATCTGTTCCTCTGCTGCTGAGAGAAAACACTTATCTGCTTTTTAAAATAATTGTATCTGTTTATAAAAGCCTATAAAGCATCCTATCTGTATGTCTGTCAATCAATCGACCAATCAATATTTGTATCAAAATGCTACTTACAGAATATTATTCCAACCACAATGACTCCGATGATACCCATCATGATCATCATCTGAAATGAGAAAACAATACATTTACTATAATGGGACTGTTTATAAAGGAATTTAAGATACACTGGAACTATGTGTGGAGTCAAATGCCTGCAAACAGAAAAGAAAAAAAATTCTTGCAATTGTTGTGCTTTAAATATGCAATCTTTTGTGTATTTCTGAGTATTTAGTGAAAACCATACACAAACAGACTTCTTTTTCCCATTTTCCTCAAAGCATCTGCTCAGTCTTCCACAGCAGCTCATTAACGGATTAGTGGAGAGCAGGATCCCCATAACAGACACTGTGTGTTCGCCTCAGCTCACATCAGCATGAACAGTTGTTCAATGCTTTTAAAAAACAAAGCTGAGAATCTTATTGACACTACTAGCTCTATATATATACATTTCTTACAGTAACAGCACTCTGTTTAATGGACCCACACTAATGTGCCCACCTTGCAGTTCTTCCACCAGTACTTGTTCTTTAGCTTAGCTGCACAGCTTTCAAACTGGGAGGCTCCGGCTTGGAGAGCGTCCGCTCTGTCATCCAGCTCTGAAAGCTTCTGGTCCCTTTCCAAAACCTTGTCCACATTCACTCGCATGATATCCACCACCTAGCCAACAGTGGCGAGGATGAGACAGCATTTGGCAGTGGTGGGGAAGAGAGACAAAGAGTGACAAGCGTGGTTAAAGGAAAGGAAGCTATGAGAGTATAATGAAAGTAAATAAGTAGTCACAATCCATTTGTAAATAAGAAAACCACACCTTTCCAGAGAACATAAGAGCTACAACAAAGCATTTTACATGCTTGTTTGTCTCTGGTCTAGAATAAGAACTGTGCACATACAATAAGTCCAGATATTTCATGATTAAACTGTTTTAATAGTGACGCGTTGCATGTTTTATCAAACTCTGTCCCAGAATCCTAGATTGGCCCGGTCCAGCTCACCTCCTCAACTTGGGCCTGTGTCTGCTGTAGCCTGCGGTTGCTGGAGGTGTTGGGTGGGCCAGGAGGTGCGCCACCTGGGGCTCCATCTGCACCAGGGGCTCCCGGAGCACCGGGGGCTCCACCTGGAGCAGCGGCATCTGGGGCAGACCTGATAAGTAGCACGAGGAGGAGGAAGAGGAAAGTTGGAGTAAAGAGGACCATTTGGTATTACTGATAACTGATGCATGTTTATGGCATGTAGAGAACACTTTAATCTAATAGGAAAAATATTATCAGGTACAGGAGCAAATTAAGCTATATAGTTATAGAGGACAGATAAAGCCACCACATACTGTAGAAAAAGGAGAAAACTGCATATATGCGGGAGGGGGGGGGGGGGGGGAGTAGAGCTGAAGGGGGAGGAATGCATACAATAGGATGTGAACGGTTGGGGATTTGGAAGATGCAATTGGAGGAAAGAAAATATAGGGCACAGATGGGAAGCAAAGAAACAGAAAGTCCTGGCTGACTAATGGGAGAGAAAAAAAAGGGAAGTTCTTGTGATTGATTAAAGAGAGTTGGGTGGGACTGAAAAGAAAAGGTAAAGCTGGAGAGTGATTTGCGGGAAAGGGTTAATCCAGCAGGGGGAAGAGGAGGTACAGAAGGTTTAAAACTGAGCAAACAAGCTCCTCAGGAGAGCAGCCACTGACTCAACCTGATGGACAGTTTAATTCAAATTATACAAATCACATACACAAAATAATTTAGCAGATAAGGAACAAGAATGCCTTAACCTCGTGAACCATCATTCATTTAACATGAATGTTCCTCAACATGACCTTAAAAACTCTGACCCACAATATGCTGGGTAACAAATGCATTCTTTTTTTTTTTTTTTAAATCTATGGTGTAAAATTATCTTTAAAAACTCAATTAAACTCTACCTAAGACTTAACAGTGACAGCAGTCAACCCCTGAATACATAATTTAGTGATGGTGTGACGGGAAATTTCACTTGCGTCAGCAAAATCCATCAAGCTGAAAGAAATCAGTTCAGTTTTCGACCCCCACAAAGGAAAACATACAAGGAAATAAACTGGTTTAAGTAGGCTATATAGCCTAAATGCTATTTATCCAGAGCAGAGATATTTTTAATGTTGCTATTGTGAAAAGAGCGCAGCAGAAAAGCCGCATTAATACTCACATCTTCTATGCAGCTGTTTGAACTGACTCACGGGCAGCGGAGGAGGGGGTGAGGGCTGTGAGGTGGAGAGGGAGGGTCTGAAGTACAACACGAGAAAAAAAAACTGCAAGAAAACAGAAAAAACGAGACGAGAATTTCTACTAGTCACTGGTCCAAACGAAAGTCCAAATTTTCAATAAGCAGAGTTATTGAAGTGCCGCGCTAACAGTAAACAGAGGCAGCGGGTCTTGGCGCAGTGGAGCCGATCTTCTAGCGATGCATTTATATTGCAAGTCGTCAGCAAAGTACCGCAATATACCGACACACGTAAACGGGCCGGGCGATAATTCACTGTGTGACTGGACTGGAGAGCAGGAAGTGAAGGAGAAGCGATGCGAGCTCAAGAGAAAAGTACTTCTAAATTAGTAATCCATTCAAGAGAAATCCACGGATGCTCATATTCCTGCAGGACTGCATGCAGCTCCTCCGGGCGATGCTGAGTCCTTAGGATATAGAGCTGCTCCTGGATGCTACAGCGCAGCACTGATTGGCTTGTTGTTGAGTTGCCTCTTCTAAGCTACTTGCAAATGCGTGCAATTTCAAAATTATGGGATAAAAAGTCCAGTCATGAGAAATCAGTTGTCTGTCTTTGATTCTGTCACCCCCACCTCTCTCTCGCTTTCTCCCTGCGCAGACAGAGGTGCGTCTTGTGGGAAGTGCGGTAGTTTCGCCCGTGTGAAGTGCTGTGGCACTGTAGGCTACTGCAATAATGCGTCTCTCCTCCTGCCTTCTCCACTTGGACTCGTAACGACAGTGCGGTACCCCCCTCCCCTCCCCTCCCCTACCCACCCCCTCCCTCTCTCTCTCTCTCTCTCTCTCTCTCTCTCTCTCTCTCTCCCTTCACACTTTGCAGTACTGCAGCTCTCTTTGTCGGATAGGGCGGCAGGACGACACTGCGGTACAGTGGTTGCCTGGAAGCACACAGTGCAGTGGTGTGTCCACACTTTTTAGTCTGGGGTGGCCCAAGTGGAGTACTGACTTATGCAGGGGTGGCATGAAGTGGTCTACATGTCAGGATAGCATTCATTTCCCATTTCTGTCTCCATTATCTACTTTAATTACTAATATTATAGGCATGTCTTCAGTGGCGTTAGGAGCCAACACCGGGCCCTTAAGCAGGATTATCAAGGCGGGCCCCCCTACTACAGCATGTGATGATGGCGCAATGTCCACGAGTAGGCTACCATGAATAGGACAGGATAGGATCATAGAGACACAGCATATAAGAGAT
Organism: Sander vitreus; assembly: GCF_031162955.1. Lineage (NCBI taxonomy): Eukaryota > Metazoa > Chordata > Actinopteri > Perciformes > Percidae > Sander > Sander vitreus. The sequence goes on from NC_135860.1 coordinate 12,499,186, forward strand.
TAGATGACTGACAAAATCAGGAGTAGCCTATGCGCACCACAACAACAACAAAAAACAATGGTGAATGCGCACCATAACACATGAAAAAACACACAAGGGCAGTCCCTCCAGGATTTTGTGGCCTTTTTTTCAGATTGTTGTCGGCCCAAAATGCCTGATTTTGGGAAATAAGTTGCGATGTCTTTTGTATGTTTGTTGCAATGAAGTTGCAGAAGACAGTGAAAGTTGCAAAAAGTTTTTTGTATAGTTCTTTAAAAAAAAAAAAAAGGAAACTTGTTTTGGGGAGAATAATAATTATTACTATTAATTAATTACTCTGGACTGAGATTTCCTAGGAACCTTACCAAAAAAGGCTCAGGATGCTGCAAATGTTGGTAAAATATGAAAATGGCTGGTGGATTTAAGACAAAAAGTAATAATTCATTGAATGAATCAAATTTGAACATATGTGTCACTGTCAGTGGCTTGTTGATCTTGACATTGTTAGTTAATTTCCTATCCTGGCCTGGGACACACATTCATACGGTTTGATAAAGTAGGCTACTTATTGGACTTTAACTTAGCCTTGCACTTACAATAACGAGCATATAGCTGTCCTCAATTTAGGTCATCCTGTATGTCTCATCTCAGGTTTTCCTGCATCCACTGTGTGTGTGTGTGTGTGTGTGTGTGTGTGTGTGTGTGTGTGTGTGTGTGTGTGTGTGTCTCAGTCGCGGGGTGAGATCAGACAGGATGTAAACAGCAGCAGCTTTCAGTGACTTTAGAGTGAAAAAACGTTACAGCGTACATTGATGTTAAAATGTTTACAGGTTGGCAGGACGGTCTGAAATGTTTTGCACCGTCTTTCGCTGTATGTTTTGTTGGTAAATGTGAGATGTTCGAGTCACACCCGTTCTCACTCCCGCTTGGTCAGTGGCCAAATGCGATAGGGGGCCCCGGCTGTCAATCAATATCGTCCAGTCACGCGGGCCCCTGATTGGTCCGGGCCCGTAAGCACCGCTTACCCTGTTTACCGATTGTTACGCGTCTGCATGTCTTAACAGTTTCTTACATTCCTGTGTTTACATTTTTAATTTGAAAGATAAATAGACCTAGGCTACCAATAACAACAAGTGCTAATTTGGGATTTCATGCAGATGCAGAGTTTTTACTTAGTTGCTTTGGTTATTTTTACACACATAAGGAAGAAAGTTGTTATTTCTTTTAACTAACTAACTAACTAACTAACTCACTCACTCACTCACTCACTAACTAACTTGTGTATAAGGAAGTTAATAACCCAAATTAAATTAAGCACATTTGCATCATTGATTAATTTGTTAATGGTTTAATAAATGATTTGTCAAAATATCAAATAGTAAAGAAAAATAATTTCAGAGCCCAAGATGATGTCTTCAAATAGCTTGTTATGTTAAACCAACAGTTCAAAATTAACTATGAAATGACAGCAGCACATCCTCATTTTTGAGAAGCTGGGACCAAAGATTTGGGTTAATTTCTTGCCTTACATGCATGGAAGCTGCAATGCATGCATGTATTTAATGACTTAAACTATTAATCGGCTATAAAACAAATGTTTCCAGTACCAGTTTTCTGTTGATTGACTATTGTTTTAACACTAATTTCAATTTGGACACTGGACAGAATCACAAGTTCACTGCGGTCAGAGAGGAAACACCAGAGCCACCAGCTTTTGTTGTGTGACCTGTATATAAAACTTCATTAGCAAGGGAAGGAAGACTTCCATAAGAAACCTAATCTAGAAGTTGTTTATTACTCCCTCTCTCAGAATATAGATTTGACAATTCTGAAAGGAAACTGCATCTTCTCCAATGTGAGGAAACCACTGTATATGAGATCTGTTTTAACTTGACATTATTGTGTGGCTGAAAGACAAAAACTTAAGGAAAATAATCCAAACAACTAGGAAAATGTAATCTGTTCTGTTCTGTCCTTAGCATTAAGTGAATTCACAGGAGCTAGTGCTCTGTGTCAAACTTCCATAATTTTTTGCTACTGTTGAAATGTTTCTGTAATTGCAAGCATTCAATGTTTGTTCAGCTTTGTAACCTTGTTTAGTCCATGGGGTAACATATACTGCATGACATTGCCTACAAAAATAATGTCATTCTGTTCCTCAAGCAAAGACCTTTAGCTGACAGTCAGGAAACCTGCGCAGTGTTAACTTAACCGTTTCTCCAAATATCCTCCTCCTGTATAGCATTTCCTCTTGCAATTGCTCTCGTTTAACACTTGTGTTTTCTTCCCGCCGACCATGAACTTGTTGTCCTTGTGGGTCAAAATTACATTTTTGGCACTTTTTCTGGCGTTATTGTTTTTTTTCGATGCTTCTGACAGTTTTTATTTTTTAAACTTATTTGTCACTTATTTCAATGCTTTTTTATTCATGGTCAATAAACCTAATATCTAATTTTTGAGTTAAAACAAAGCAGAAATTATGATTTTGACTAATAGTTAAGATCAGAGGATGTTGAGTGGATCACAAACTGGTATGCCAAAGTTTAGGCAGGATATGTTCTGAAACCATTTAAAAATGTTTTTCAAATGCTATAAAATTGAATATAACACCCAAAATGCAATGAAAGTAATACTTAATTTTACCTGTGAAGAATGTTGTATGGGTTTCATGCAACGTCCATGCATCCATGTTATTTTTCGGCAATTTGGTTTAAATAAACCCATATTTCTGATATAAAAAAACAGGTCAAATTCGACCCGAGGACAAGACAATGTGATGTTACATATATTGCATCACATTGCCTTCAAAAAGAATGTCATCCATCACATTGTTTTTTTCCTAGTGAAGTCCCAGTTGGGCCTACAACCTCTGCCTTTTTCTATTTTGAGTCTTAACTCTTATATTTAAGAGAAGTGAGAGGAGTGAAGTCAGTCATTAAAAATAGGGGAAAGTCTCAAGACAAAAGGGCCATTTAAAGAATGAAACATAACAAATTGTGTGACCATCTTCAGGGAAAGAAAAACTTCACAGATACACCATATAGCCAAAAGTATCTGGACACCCTTGTCTACATACTTTTGTGTTGTGTTCACATGTTGCATTTAATCATCTCATGACCACTCAGATTTATCTTTGAGGAAGACTCTTTTTTTATACAACACCCCTGTGTACGAAGCACAGGTCCAAAAAAGAAACAACTTTTTTAGTTTTGTATCAAAGAACTTGACTGGCCTGTACCGAGCTCTAAACTCAACCCCATTCAACACTTTTTAGAAGTGCTGGAATACCAACTGGGAAACAGGCCTCATCACCCAACATCAGAGCCTGACCTCACTGATGCTTTTGGGGCTGAATGGGAGAAAATCCCTGCAGCCAGGTTCTAAAATATTGAGAAAGGTCTTCCTGGAAGAGCAGCATATTGATGCCCTTGTTTTTACAATGACATGTCTTACATATGCTCAGATGTTTACTGTGCACATCCTCATATAGGAATGATTAATAAATATATCAATTAATGCTTTGAAAATTCTAAATCTCACTGACTTAAGTGCAAACGCGCGCATAAACAACTTACTCACCATTTATTCATTATTTTAATGGTACCTTTCATCCAGAGCTCCAGTGCTGCTATTGAACCCTCTTGTGGGTTGGAGCCTATTCTCTATTCTTAGATACTCAGACAAGACCATCATGGCATTTGTCTACAATTACAGAACAAAAGCTGCCACCTTGTTGTTGTCTGGGAGCAAAGGGAATTTATGTTGCTTAGAACGAATAAAACAAACGAATAAAAAAAGGCGTTTTTTCCATTTCTCTGCTTTTATATCATGCATTTTGTGTTTGTCAGGGATAAAAGACAATTAATAAACAAAAGTACAGGAAGTATGCTGCTCTGAAACACAAATCTTGTCTTTATATGAATATGATAACTTAGAGAAAATGGCAACATACAGCACTTTGACAGAATGAAATCACACAGCTAGACCTAAACAGTCCTTATTGGCTGGTCAGATGTATTTGCCAGTGTGGTTTGTTACTGTTAGCGGTGTTTGCCAGTACGGTTGAAGCGTCTGTAGAGGAAGCGGATCCTCTTCTCCAAGTTGTGTTTGTCCAGAGTCATCATTCTGTCTCCCACCATCTTCTTCTTTCTAATAAGACGCTGCAGTTCGTTCCCTTTGAAAGCCTTCAGCCAGCAGGGAGCCACGATCAGGTCTTTGGGATGAGCTTTAAAGTCCCCTGCATACACAAAATGAAGAGGTCAGAACAACTCGGCAAGGTACCATCTGAGCCAGGATGTTCAAGTGGTCTTGCATTTACATACACAATTTATCTTTTCAAACTGTCTCCTAAAGACTCCTTCTGCAATTGTAAGCACTGTATTCAGACTAACTGATTCTTAACTCTTCATTTTTCTAGAAAAATTAAATCTAGTAACTAAAATCCTGACCTAACACTAGGCTTGGGTATTTTGTTTGTCCTATATTTACAAGAAAACGTAATCAGTTAAATAATTACATGAAGAGATGAATCCATATGCATTGTATATCCTAACGGTTTTATTACATACTTAAAACAGTCTTCTTTTTACAAAGCCAACATAGACAAATTCCACAGTATCAAATAGGCTTTAACTGGTTTAGGACACTTACCTAAGATGCCTATGTTATCATAAACTCCATACATGCTCCTCTTCTCAGTCCACCTGTCCACTTTCTTCAGCTGAGGGATGGCATGCATCCTGATCTGACAGCATGTGCCTGAAGAAAGCACATTGTTTCGTGTCAGTATCCAGTATCTTTTGCACATATACTACATTTAGTTTGGCTGATTAATCGATTAGTTGATCAAAGTAAAATAAATCCCAAACAATAAAGAAAAAAAAGAACAATTGTTGAAGTCATTTATCAAGAAAAAAATGCTAAATTCTTAAATTATTTATCACTGTAAACAATAATTATTTGGGTTTTAGACTGTTGTTCAGATAAAACAACAATTTAAAAACAACACCTTGGGGCTCAGGAAAAAAATCAATTGATTATTTTTTTTAAATCAATAGATTAAAACAATAATCAATAATGTACATTTACAAGCCAGAAGCAACTTTAAGTAAACTGACCTCAGGTGATTTATTGTTTACTCTACTTCTCCTTGTTTACACCTGTAAATAGGGATCTAATTTTGATTTATGGTGTAGTTGTACTAGTTTTGGATCCTTAAGTGGTCTGTTTGTTGTGCTGTTGTAAGATCTAATTTCTCCTGGGGGCAAATAATCAAATAATCATTGAATTAATGGGCATGCGTGTCATTGAAAAGAATTAACAATAGCACGAACTGTAGGCATAAAAAGTAATAATGTTGCTGCGGTACTGACACAAATACAAACTGATTTAAGTTAAACATTAAAACCAGTAACATTACTCACCAGTAGAAATGGTCCTGGCTGTGTGTAGCAGAGTCGCAGCAGACTGACAGAAGGACGCTCCAGCTTTCAGTAACCCTCCCAACACAGCCATGTTTTCTACAACAACACAATACCTATGAACTTCACATGAAAGGTATTCAGTTAACGCAGGTAAAGTGGCTATTCGACGCTTATTATTTATGTTTTCAACATATGGTTTCTTTCTATCAAACACTGTTATCTTTTCTTTTTACATTGACCCTTAGCTTTAGCTTTACCTAGCACATTAGCTACATCAAATGCAATATTATGAACATTACCAGTTTCGATGCCCAGCTACTATCTTGTGCCACCTAGATCTTTCGTTATTATTACAACGACGCATAAATTACAGCCTTACGCGGAGATATAACACTTAAACGACATTTTATTGAGGCTTCAACATGCTCTTAGTGGTCGACTCCATCTTACTCTGTGTCCCACAATGCATAGCGCTGGTACCGTATTGTCATTAGAGCAGCGCAAAAACATCGTTTCGTATCACCTTATTTTTCACCCAGTAGAGGGAGATATCGGTACAGGAGGACAATGTCTTTGGATAGACATCCAATTACAGGAGGACAACGTCCTTGGATAGACATCCAGTGACAGGAATGTTAATGAAAAAGCGAGATTAATACCTGAAACAGGCTAGGACGGAGGGGGGGGACAAAACATTTAGACTACAGGGTCCAAGTGTGGATGGGCCAACAAAAATATCTTGTAAATTATAATATTTTTTAAAACCTTATCACACCAAATCTGATAGAGCTCAACAACCCACTGCGGGTTCCGGAAGTAAAAATACAATGCAATTTCTCCATTGACAAATTGGAGTATAAGCCATAAAATCGTAACCGTCGATGGTAGACTTAAAAACAGCATGCCGACATGACTCAGCGATTGTATATGCTCATATAGACACCACAAATCATGGGGCACTAACCTTGTTTTGAGATAAATGTCTTTTATTCGTGATGTCTTGGATAAGTACTTCATTACCCACAATCCTGAACAATCCCACAGTGATGCCTCTGATTGGTGGAACCAAATAATTTCTAATATGGGTAGACGGGCTTTGGTGGAACCAAGAATTCATGCTGGTGAGGAGGGGGGGTGTCAGTACCTGATCTGTGCTGCCTGCACGATCCGTCATGAGGATTTACGACACTGCACGAATCACGATCTGTTCCACGCTTCTGACGTTAGCCTCTGCCGGGAAGCTAACGTTAGTTTAGCTAACAGCTAATTCGGCTAACCGCTAGCTGACAGCTTGATTCAGTCTAAAATAACGTTAACTCAAACTTAACACTGGGTAAAGCCGTCTACAGCTGACGTAACAGCCGTTATATATGTTAACGGTTATTTTCAGGTTTTATTTTGAGGGTCTTTTAAAGTTATTACATGCTGTCTCAGCTAGCGGTTAGCCGAATTAGCTGTTAGCTAAACTAACGTTAGCTTCCTTTGTTCAGTGGTGTGTGGTGGTTTATGGGAGGAGTAGTTCCTTCGCTCTGAGATGACGATATGTACACATATCTTGTGTCTTGTACCTTTGACTTTTTTGGGGATTTTCTGTTCGTTTTTTTACTCGAAATGATACGTTGTATGCTTATGAGTCACATACCACCTGGTTAGCCTAAGGCATGGTCTAAAACTCTTTATTTACGGATTTTTCCAGACGTCAATGGGAGAAATGAATGGGAAATTTATTTCCGGAACCCAAGGTCTCTCAGAGGAGGGGCGGGACTGTTGAGCTCTATAGGGCTTCTACAAATAGGCTAGGCTACTAATAGTTAAATAAACAGGCTAAGAGACTGAACTTTATATACTAAAAAATAGCCTTTTGCAGTTGCTCAATTGGCCCAAACTAACCCTTTAAAACACCAAAGGCACACATAACGAAAACAAAATAAACGACCCATTGTTTTTATTTGACTTTTTAATGATTTTTTTTTGCATACTTTATTATGACTTTTTAATGACGTTTTATGCCATCCTATAATATGAAGTATCAATAACATACTTTACTATGACCTTTTTAATGACATACTATACTATGACTTTTTAATTATTTTTTTTGACATACTTATATGACTTTTTAATGAAATGTTATGCCATCCTAATATGAAGTTTCAATAACATACTTTACTATGACTTTTTATGATGTACTATGCTATGACTTTTTATGACATTTTGATGACATATTATACTATGAGATTTAGTATGGCATTTTATGATCAGGGTACATACACAAATTCCTCAGGGATTTTGCACACCTAATATTACATAGCCTACTATCAGGGTACTTGCACACCTATACAATTAGGACACTTTTTTATGATATATTATGACTTTTCTATGACTTTTTATGACATACTATACTGTGACTTATTATGACATTTTGATGACATACTATACTCTGACTTTTTATGATATACTATACTATGACTTTTTATTACTTTTTGAGATTCGTTATGTCATTTTATGATCAGGGTACATACACATACCTACATACAATCAGGAAATTTGCACACCAGATACAATTTATGACATACTAACCTACTACTACTGTTTTATTACTGTTTTTATTTTATACTATACTATGATATACTACACAATGAGTTTTTTATGCCATACTATACTGACCCGTCTGTTAAACTCCTGAAATTTGCAGAGAGACACAACAGTCATTGACCTCATCCGGGACGGTGATGAGTCTGCATACAGACAGGAGCTGGTTCTCTGGTGTGGTCAGAACAACATAGAGCTGAATGCTCGCAAAACTGTGGAGATGACAGTGGACTTCAGAGTGAGCCCCCTATCCCTGCCGCACATCACCACAACACTGTGTCTGCTGTGGAATCTTTCAAGTTTCTGGGATCCACAATCTCTCAAGACCTGAAGTGGACATCCAACATCAACACCATCAGGTAAAGGGCCCAGCAGAGAATGTACTTCCTGCGCCACTTCAGGAGCTGCTTATACAATTTTCTCTGCAATCATTCAGTCTGTTCTCTGCATCTCCATCTCTGTTTGGTTTGGATCAGCCAAACAGGATAGGAACAGACTGCCACAGACAGTCAGGACTGCAGAGAAAATCATTGGTGCCAACCTGCCCTTCATCCAGGACTTATTCCTCTTCCAAAGTCAGGAAATGGGCTGAAGGAATCACTTCACCCTGGACACAACCTGTTTCAGCTTCTCCCCTCTGGTAGGCGCTACAGAACACTGTTCGCCAAAACAACCAGACACAATAACAGTTTCCACCCAACGGCTGTCACTATTATGAACACTTTTGCATTGCTCTATTGTCTTACAGTTTACAATCCTCATAGAGCTGTTTGTTGTGTATGTATGTACGTATGCAGTGGTGGAAGAAGTATTCAGATCCTTTACTTAAGTAAAAGTACTAATATCACACTGTAAAAATACACTGTTACATTGTATGTAAGTATCATTAGAAAAATGTACTTACAGTTCTAAAAGTAAACATACTTAATGCAGAAAAATACTTACATTTTAGAAACTGGAAACGATCAAAACAGTTCTGTCAATCACCTAAGTGTTTAATCTGCTAATCATTTCCGCTGTACTTGTAGGCCTATTTGTTGGGTAGTTTAATTTACAATAAAACATTGAGTTTTATAAACTACATGTGTTTTGTGTGCAAAAATCTTAATTTGTAAAGTAACTAGTAACTAAAGCTATATTATATGAATATAATAATATATATAATTAGGGCTGTCAATCGATTAAAAAATGTAATCTAATTAATTACATACTCTGTGATTAATTAATCAAAATTAATCGCATACATAATTAACGGTGCCTGAACCGATACTTTTTAAGAAAGTAAAAAAAAGAAAAGAAAAAAGGGTACTAAACAACAGTTGGTGACATTAAAGAACGACTTGTTTATTGCTAAGGTCATATGGTCAAAATTAAATGTTTAATAATAATGTATAACAATAACAATAACTTATTTCACTAGTAAATTGAACGACAAAAACAACCACCAGATGGTAAAGGACATTTACAATAACTTCAAATGCACCACCAGTTTCATTGAACTGTGTTGTTTCTCCGACGGCGGCTACAGATTGTTACATCCCGGTGTTGAATCCTCTACAGTGAAACACAGTCAGACTTTACACCGTTTAGCGTTAGCTGTCAGCATTGTAACCGTGTTTAATCCAGCTACTAGCTAGCGGTAGGCTAACTTTAGCTGCTGTTTAGTATAGTGTTAACTAGCGTCACGTGCAGCGGTGTTTGTGTTGCCGGTATCGTCTATTTCAGAGCATCAGAGAGAAGTGCAGACATATCAGTGGCACCAGATTTCGGTAGCCAGGGTTGGCAGGAAGAAGATTTTTACAAGTAAATGTTCCAATTAATGATCCAGGCAGCACATTCTCGCCTCCCTCCTTCATTTTACAGTCGAATGGTGGCTAGAATGGCTCTGGGTCAAACGTCAATATGGAATGGATTAATCTGCGTTATTTTTTTTAACGCGTTATTTTTTCTCAGATGAATTAATCGGAATGAACGCATTATTTTGACAGCCCTACTTTTTACTCGAAAAAGTAGTTACGTTACTGTAACGCGTTACTTTGTTACTTTGTAACGCGTTACACCCAACACTGGTGGGGAATGACGCTGACTGACACCCAGGAGATGCGGGTTAAAATCTGCCTAAAATAAGCCACACAGGAGTGTTTGTGATAGATGGATATGGTTTCATTTGTGGTTTCATCATCAATTTCAACTTGCGAATTTTCAACATCAACTTAAACTCCGAATTTCCAACATCGATTTCATCTATATCACATCTATGACTTTTAATGACATTTTTATGACATACTATAGTATGACTTTTTTTGACATACTATACTATGACTTTTTTATCACTTTTTTCTAAATGCTATAATATGACTTTTTATTACTTTTTTCGACATACTATATACTATGACTTTTTTATCACTTTTTTCAACATGCTATACTTTTACTTTTTTTATCACTTTTTTGACATACTATACAATGACTTTTTTATCACTTTTTTCGGCATACTATATACTATGACTTTTTATCACTTTTATGACAGCCTACTATACTAAGACTTTTTATGACTGTTTATGACATACTATACTACAGGCATATGCTTTTCACAATAAGAAAATCCTTTAATAAACTGAAAAACAAAGGGTAGAGACAGGATTTGAACTCATAACCTTCAGGCTGTGGAACAGTTTATCTTCCAACAGAGCTATCATATATTAACAGATCATTTGCATATTTAAGAGGTTTGAAGAGGCAACAGAAGGAAAAGACAAACGTTTCTCTGCTGTTTGATGAAGGTGATGTTTCTTTCTTCTCAACCTCGGAGATGGTCCAGTGGGGTATGACGCTGATTGACACCCAGGAGCTGTAGGTTCAAATCTGCCTAAGATAAGCCACACAGGAGTGTTTGTGATAGATGGATGTGGTTTCATTTGTGGTTTCATCATCAATTTCAACTTGCGAATATGGTATGCATGATGCCAGTTCATTTGTCCATCTAGCAAATGTAGGTGGTGATACATCTTTCCAATGCAAAGCTATACATTTGTTGGCTGTAATAAGGGCAATTCTAATAAATTTGAGTTGTTGACTGTCATCATAGATGTGTCACCCAGGAGAATTAGGGCCCGAGCGCCGACAGCGCCCTATTGGAACTGAAGGAATTATTATTATTCTTTTTCCCGGCAAATGAAGTGCCTTTTTGAGGGGCTTAACATATTCAAAAACTCACCAAATTTGGCGGTTGCATCAAGTCTGGTGAAAATGTACGGATTTTAAGGGTTTCGGGAATAGGCGCGCAAAAATGGCTCGCTAGCGCCCCCTACAAAAGTAAATAAATTGAGCCCCTGCAGTACGTTTAACGTAGACTCACGAAACTTGGTACACATATGTATCATGTTAAGACGCACAGAAAACATCATTGGAGCCATACCCTAAACCCAACAGGAAGTCCGCCATTTGGAATTGAAAGTTCGAAATTAGTGCAATTTTGGCCATATCCACATGTCGTACTTTAACGAACTCATCCGATCAACTTCAAATTTGGTCTGTGCCATCTTAAGACATTAAAGATGAAAAGTTGTTAAAAGAAAAACTTTTCGTCTTAGGGCGTGGCCGTGGCGGGGTGGCCATTTTGCGTGTTTCACCATCAAAACAGGAAGTGGGTGTAACTTGAGTTGTAGAATGTCCAATTGGCTCGAAACTTTTCAGGATTCATAAGAGTCCAACCCTGAGGACAAAGAAAGGCCGATATTTACTTAAAGTCATAGCGCCCCCTAGTGGCAGAAGGAAGTAGGCCTAAAAGTCAAGGTGCTATACTTTAACGAACTCCTCCTAGAGATTTTATCCGGCGGACTTCAAACTTGGTCTCTACCATCAAAACACCTTCAAGATGAAAAGTTATTAAAAGAAAAACTTTTCGTCTAATGGTGTGGGCGTTGCGTGGCGGCCATTTTGAGTGTTTAGCGATGAATGAGAAAGTGGCTGTAACTACAGTATACATTGTCATATCTGCTTGAAATTTCAAAGAATCAACAAGAGGCCTGAGGACATATACAGGCCAATATTGACTTTTGGTCATAGCGCCCCCCGCTGGCAACAGGAAATCTGCCTTATATGACAAACATCATCCGACTTAAATGAAACTTAGAATGTGTGGTCTATGTGTGATACTGTAATACTGTGATCCTATAGTATAACCACGCCCACGCCCCCTTTCATAACATTTGAACCGCTTAAGGTAGAGTCTTGTGTGAGGTGTCATTAAACTCAGCAGAGAGTTCCTTCTTCATTGGTGATGGTTTGACCCGCCCCTCTATGCTTAGCCACGCCCCCTTTCATACATGGAGACCCGTTTATGGTAGAGTCTTATGTGAGGTATCAATGAACTCAGCAGAGACTTCCTCATTCATTGGTCATGGTTTGGCCCACCCCCCTATGCTTAAGCCACGCCCCATTTCATAAATGGTGACCCGTTTAAGGTAGAGTCTTATGTGAAGTATCAATGAACTCAGCAGAGACTTCCTTTTTTGTTGGTAAAGGTTTGGCCCGCCCCTATGCTTTGGCCACGCCCCCTTTCACAGCTAATGAACTATATGACGTAGAGTCTTGTGTGAGGTATCCTTGAACTCAGCGGGGGGTTCCCTTTTCATTTGTGATGATTTGCGGTGTCTGAGTGCCGTGCAAATGCACGGTCGCAAGGAGAGGCATCCGCCAGTAACCCTACCCGCGCAGAGGCGCGAGGGCCCGTCCAACGCTGCTTGCAGCTTTAATTACTCTTGGTTCTGCGGGGATGGTTAGTCCTGTAATATCATTAAGTGCTTTGAGACACCCAATACAAATTAAGACAAGGGCAAGTCTCATCAGCTTCACTTTGTTTAAACGGCAAAGTGGAGAGGCCTCGTTCACCTGGTTGGAGCTGGCTGGTGAATGTGACGCTCGTATAGGCCTTGCTGGATACACCGTGACTCTGTTTGTGGATCTACTGATTGCTGTGGATTACTTTTTTTTCGTGTCATTGGATTATGGCAAAATACGGATCTTTTTTCTCAACGTGTCTTAACATTTTATGGTGTGACTGCGTTTGGTTTCTGAGTTTGGAGAGGCATCTCAACAGACTGTAGGTCGAACACTGATTGTTCACTGTTACATTCATACTGTCACCGTCTGTCTATTGCATTCCAAGACAGCCGTGCCGCGATTGGATTTCAGAAGGGCGAATTGTTAAATTGTTACAATGTAATTTAAAATCTGCATTAAAAATAAACATATATGTTTTGGAATATAATGTTCAGCTTCGGCAGCTTTACCTATGTGCTAAATATACAACTGAGGAAGCCTAGTGACGAGTCCATAGCAACCAGTGTTGAATTGGTTATTTCCCAGTGTCCTTTGCTGAATGGTCTTAATGTTTTAATGTTTTATTTCATGTGAATACTAGTTTACTAGAGGAGTAACTTAGTATTTGAAGTTACTACTTCTGAACTCACAACTTTCAGGGTGTGGAACAGTTTCTCTTCCAACAGTGCTATCATGTATTAACAGATTATCTGCATGTTTAAGAGGTTTTAAGGCACAACAGAAGGAAAAGACAAATGTTTCTCTGCAGGTTGATGAAGGTGATGTTTCTTTATTTTCAGCATCGGAGATGGTCCAGTGGGGAATGATGCTGACTGACTCCCAGGAGATGTGGTTCAAACCTGCTTAAGGTAAGCCACACAGGAGTGTTTGTGATGGATAGATGTGGTTTCAATATCGATTTTAACTTTGATCAATTTCATCTATAACATCTATGACTTTTTATGACTTTTTTGACATACTATACTATGACTTTTTTATGAGATTTTTACGACATACTATACTATGACTTTTATGACTTTTTTACAACATACTATACTATGACTTTTTTATGTCATACTATAGTATGACTTTTTATGACTTTTTTTGACATACTATACTATAACATAGAAATAAGATGACGTGCCTTAAGTCTTTGTCATGCCTGGACAATGACGAATACCTTAACACAAAGCAAGCATCCTATTTTTATGTGATATTTCAAAAAGCTTACTGTAGACAAGCACATCACATAATGTTAAATAAGCTATTAGTGTTTTGGTTATTGCATAAACAGTTCACTGTTGATGACTTTGATCTTGGGTTATCTGTAAAACATTGGGGCAAACACTTTCCAGTCTATATCTATAATATAAGTTTAACCAAAGAAATGGACTTCAGTCATGGCTGCTGTTCAAATGACCACATTTCATATTTGAACTTGCATTGTTTTGATGCAAAGCTATAAAAGGGAGGAAAACAGAAAATAAGGAAAGTCATCCCTTAGACAGTGAAATTCTTGGAAACATTTTATGCACATGTAGTACAATTGTGTATTTTTTTATTTTTACATTTAGCCTGGTTATAATGTATTTTTCCATTGGAGAACATAAAGTGCGCAGGGTTTGATTCCAACAACAAATAATATCTTTCTGATCAATTTTAATCAGTGAGATCAGCTGTTAAACCTTTAGCTGGGATGAAAACATGAAAACTTGCAGACATCCAGGCTTTTATTCTCTCTTCACTTCATACATACCCAAACACATGCACACGCACATGCACACGCACACGCACGCGCGCACACACACACACACACACACACACACACACACACACACACACACACACACACACAGACTGATACTTTCAGTCTTACTGTTACAAAGCGCTGGGTGGAATATTTTGTCATTTTCAAAGAAGCAAGTGCAGCAAAACAGATCTTTGTCTTGATTTCGTTTTTACTAAGGCGTCAGTGAGTGTGATTCCATTCAACTTTAACAAAACAATACTGCAGTATCCTGTGCATAGAAGAGGTCCTGCCTTACTGTAATTGTGCTGTGTTTGTGTGCACCTTTAATTTCATCTGAATTCAAATAATGCTACAAGACAATGTCGATTTTTTGACTTTCTTTTACATTTGCAAAAACCTGTTGCTGAGATACTTTGGATCCACATGCATCACAGATACACAGTCATGTTTCCATCTTCAACTTCACAGCGCTGAACATAATGTTGACTTAAACACAATTTTAAATATTTCTCAGCAGATCAGCATTTTTCTAATCTATGCTCTGCTTCCTCTGCCAGTAAAACTCAGTGGAACATTGTATTTCATCACCTACACATATGTGATGTAATCATATCAGTTATTGAAATTAAACCACAGCAGTGTTTACAATAAGTCAGAATGCCTGAAGCCTTAGTTTTCTAAACAATTTGAAACAAAAAATTGCGTCTGTGGCAAGAGCAGATGTAATACATAATGAGAGCTTGACGCAGGAACAAACTACTCATGTGCTGAACTTCTACAGAAGCAATCTGATTTGACTATTTTCCAACTCATCCTATTAACATAATCATCTGCATTCCCTCAAGCTCAAAGCTCAATTGTTTCCATATGAGGGGCATTTTCCTTCACATTACCTCCACCTCATATTCAGATACAGTGGAGGTGATTAAACATCAGCTGTGGAAAAGACCACCTCACAATGAGTGACACACACACACACACATGCCCCCAACACTGAGCTTCACAAATACAGTTTGAACTGGGTTTTTTGTGTGACAAAGCCACAACAAAAATAAATATGACACTGATTTTAATTTGTTTGGCATGATGAGGAAGTTCTGGGTGGGATGAGATGAAAAGGATTTAAGAAAAGCAGTTCTGTATTTTCACCCACACATTCTCAGGTGTATCTATCCTATCTGTGTGACAGTCTATCCCTTTATGTGTTTTTCTATGTATCTATCTAGCTCTGCTAACACACATGTTTTCCTTTTTTAATTGCAGTTTGTTAAAATGTCTACAAATTAAATTGGAAAATGCAAAATCACCTGAAATATGAGCTGTAATATATCATTGTAATTCTTGTTTTTTAATTGTACCTTTTTTTTTTTACTGAAAAGCAGTCCTGTGTCACAACCCAAATCTTTATAGATAGATAGATAGATAGATAGATAGATAGATAGATAGATAGATAGATAGATAGATAGATAGATAGATAGATAGATAGATAGACTGTGTTTCATATTGTCCTCAATTGTCTGTTTATACTGTATACTTAGATAGATAGATAGATAGATAGATAGATAGATAGATACTTTATTCATCCCGAAGGAAATTTTAGGATCCAGTAGCTTAGACAACCTTAACACAACAAACACATATACATACATATATCACACATACATAAGAATAAAAATAAAAATCACGCACAGAAATGCAATGACCTGCCTCCACTAATACCCACAGGAAGTGTAGTTAGTTGTTGACAAACACATTGATAATATTTGCTTGCAACTACATAAGTGTGTTGTAAATGATTAGTAAATCTTCATGTACTGCTTATAAATGCCAAATGGGAGTTATTAATTATGGCAATACATATTGAAAACACAAACAGGGCTAGCACCAGTTGTAAAACAAACATTTCTCTATTTACATCAACTTATATTTCCCAATCTTAAAATATTTACAATGACATGTTGCAATGAAATGCAATGCTATGTTAACATCTAGGCTATCAAACAAAAATTGACTGGCAATGTAGGCCTGTTTCTACTGCAGCAACAATATAAGAATTGACGAAAATGAAAACAAAGAAGCGAGAATGGAGGTGATGATTCACTTTCACAAATATCCACAAGAACACATACCATGCTCCTGAATGGCCTCATTCTCATTATACTGACAATGATGATGAAGATGATAATGATGATGAGTTTTGATGAGAGCTGTGCGTTTACCAGTGGTTGTAAACGCAAGTGACTGGCAGTGACGAAGGAGGAGCGACATGGTGGTTTGGCGTTTGCAGTTTTGCCATTTCGATTTCAAAGCAACAAGTGGAGCTTCCGTGAATGATACTGAAGTGATTTGTAAACAAGTAACAGTCACTGCCATATGGAGAATTATTGTAAAGTAGCTTACAACTCATTTTAGATGTATTTATTAGTAGGATAACCCCTTGAGATGAATCATCTCATTTTCGAGGGGGTCCTTAAAACAATTAAACAGTAAATACAAAACACAAAATACATTCACAAATACATACATCACTCCCAAGCCTAACTGCTCCAACAACAACTGATCCCCCTCCCCCATATACATACAATTAAAAACACATGTATTTGCATACATCCCAAATATGATGCTATTTTAGTAGATGCACAAACAGGAGCCAACTCATAAAATAAATAAATAAATCAACAAAAATCGTAATATGTCAAGTTAGAAACAAGAGCAGGTTATTTGTAAATAATTAAAGACAGATGCCTTAAACAAAACAAATGAAGTAATTGATCTAAGTGAAGTGGGCAAGGTATTCCAATCAGATGGTGCTTTAAATTTAAAGGCACGTCGTCCAATTTCTTTGGAGATTCTGGGAACAAAGAAAAAGGGGTACACAGTATGTCTCAGACTATATGTTGATCTATAAGGGATTAAGTGTTGTTTCAAATAAGTAGGATAATTAAAGAAAATTGATTTAAAAATAAAATGCAGCCTGTGAGAATGCCTTCTAAATTTGGGTATTAACCAATGAAACAACTCATACATCAGGCAATGATGGGTTCTATAAGGACACCTCAGAACAAATCGACAGAGACTGTTATAGGCTACATCGAGAGGGATAAGATTTGTTTCGGAGGTATTCTGATAAATAACATCTGCATAATCTAATATTGGTAATAGAAGCTGTGAGATGATCCTTTTCCTGTAGTGTAAAACTGATAGTTGATAGAACGATATCGTGTTCTCAGACTGCAGTTTATTTTCTTAACAACTGAATTAATATGAGGTTTAAAAGAGGTTTTGGTGAAGAAGCATCTCTAAAAATGAACTGTTTTGAAGTACAAATACAATATGTCTAACTGTAGATGCTACATGGTCTTATACTGTGCTTTTGTCTTGTGTAAGCATTTGGCTTGCAAATTGAATAATGTTACATATTGTTACACAATTTATTTGATGTGAAGGAGGAAACAGAATTAAATAGAGAGAATCCGTGGGAGGAAGTGGGTCTCCCTGTTTACATCTCTGTCTCACAGTTTCCAGGCTGACAAAGACAGACCGCATCAAAGCCTGGCTTGTAGCTGAAGTCACATGAACAGCAGAGGAACTACCAAACACCCACGGGCTCATTTATATACCTACCTCATCGACCCATTTCACACAAAAACATCAGCGAGCACGTCAAGCAAAGACAGACTGTAGGAAGTGAAAAACAGAGCAGGGAGAGGTTCAAGCAGGGAAAAGAGATTGAAATTTAAATGTAATTTGTGTAAACATTTTAACAAACAAATAAAAAAACAAAAAGATGCTGTTGGAGTATTTCATCTTTGGGCTGATTACCTTTCTTATGCCAGGTAAATATATATATTTTTTTATCATAATGTTTGTAACTTTGGGTGATAAAATCTAAATCAGACTTTTGCACAGTTTCTTTCTAAACTGAATGTTTTCATGTTTCTTCCCCAGGGGCTCAAAGTGAGGAAACGGAGGTGTTTGCTGAAGCAGGCTCTCAGGCTGTACTACCCTGTAAATGTAACCCTTTGTCCCCCTTTATCCCCTCCATCGTGTGGAGTAAAGCCAACAAAGGGTAAGACTTAACTTTTTGTTTGCTGCTTCTGCTTATTTACATCTTTTTCCCCTCAATGCTTTATCAATCCAGCTCCAAACACCCACAAATCCCTCAATTCCCCACCGCCATTCTTACCATCCCTCCTTCAACTTCAAACTTGTATCTACATGCTGATGACTCTGGATTGTATGTGGCACCTTTGCGTCCACAGCACTGTTTGGAGAAAGCAAAAGAGCGGTCTGCAGTACTGGGGCTCTAACTGGTCATCAAAAGGCACCCAACGCATACAATGCCCCCACGGCCAGTTTGAGAGAGGCAATTTCAACCTGCAAATCAACAACGTGATGGGGGAGGATGGAGGAGTTTACTCCTGCAGGGTGGAACACAGAGACCAGGTCACTGTAAACGTGGTCATACTCAGAATCATTAAAGGTAAGAAACATACATGAAGCTTTAAGAACCCCAGATGTTTTGACTGCCTAAATGGTGGTTTTCTTTACTGCACCGCAACAACTCCATGACAACTTAATAAGTATTGATAAGCACAGACTGAGCATGCCAAGACTCATGTGGTTCCATCAGTTACTGATGATGTTTAACTTTTTTTTAGCTGCAATTATTCATAAAAAAATCATTACAGAATATCAAATTTAGACTTTACACACTCATGACTCTTTACATCTGTTTCCGAAATTAGCTGTAATATATCTCTATAATCTCATCCTCGCCTTTATCCTTTACAGTGTCCGTCTCTTCATCGGTTTCCACATGGGGAAATGATGTTTCGATTAGCTGCAACGTGACCCCTTGGCCTTACGGAGCCTCTGTGCATTGGAGGTTGAACAACAGTACATTTGTGCCTCAGACTGAAAATGCCTCAAACAAAGATACCGCTAAAAGTGTTGTGAGGGAAAAGGCAACAGCAAGACTGACAGGAAACTGGACCTGTGTCATGGACTACAAGGGCAAAGAGGGGCGAGCTTCGGCAGCTCTGACTGTGAAGGGTAAGATTTAAGACTTAAAGATATGTAGAAAACTGTATTATCTCAAGAAATAAAGCTGTTTGGTTTGTATTTTTCTCTTAACCTCTGCTCTTTCACTCCCTTTCTCTCAGGAATTATCCACCCATCTAAAGACAATACTCAAGTGTATGCTGCCTTGGCATCTGCAGTCACACTCCCCTGTGTGTTCTCCCCTGGTTTGATCCCCTCTAATCTAGTCTGGGAGAAACTGAAACACGAGTATCTTTTTAAACCTGCTCCGAGTCGCCTTCCTGCCTCTTTCTCTCAATCCCCGCCATTCTCTCAGCGACCCTTCGATAAATCTGCCACTTTGAAAGAAGTTGGGTTTGGGGATGAGGGCAGGTACAGATGCTCTGGCACCATTGAAGGACAACGGTTGACTCGAAATATGCAGCTTGTCGTTGCCAAAAGTATGTTAACATGGATTCAGTTTAAGCTGGAGTATCTTTATTTTACCATCAACAATACATTTAAATTTCTTGTTTTTCTCTCAGTTGATAGCCTGTCAAAGAAAACAGGCTCTGTGACGCTGACCTGCCAACTGACCGACACGAGCAAAGTCACCGACTATGAGTGGGTTCATGTGATCTATGACCTCAATGGCATCCAGTCAGTTAGGTCCATCCAGAAGGGGAAGACCCTGAGCATAAGCAAGGTATCCGAGGAGAACCAGGGTGAATGGACATGTCGTTTCTATGGGAAAGAGGGCATTTTGGGAAATGTAACATACCACATTCAACTAATGAGTAAGTAGATTTTTTTTCTATTTATGATGTATGAAATAAATATACTCAAAATATACCAACATACTGGATTGATGCCCATGCAAAATGTCATATTGTGCCTTTATCTGACTGTTTTCATATTGTTTTTCCTCACAGGTGGTCTGAGCGGACAAAAGTCTTCTGGTGGCTCACGTAACACCGCTGCATTGGTCGGCCTTGGCTTTCTCCTCCTTGTTCTGCTGCTGATTTTGGCTCAGATGTACAAGAACCACCAAAGGGTAAATATCTAATTCACAGCACTTTCCAAATGTCTTATTAATATTGTATTTTTCCATGAAAGATGCAAAATCTTGAAATTATGTCTTTGTTTTGAGAGAAGTCACTTCATTACAGAAAATCATTTACTCATTTACCGATTTCTCATATTATATGGAAAATGTGTTTTAAAAAAATGAATACAAAATATGAAATGCTTGTTGAAATTGTGATACATATATGTGCACAATCATACATCAGACAACATTATATCACTTTGCAAATTTTTTTTCCTCAGAGGAAAAGGATCTTTCAGTACCCTGCGCTGGAGACCATTGTTCATACCGTCTCCAATGAGCGGGAGGCGAGGAACCAATTGAAAAAGTAAAGACACATTAAAGAAAAATGCAGAAGGATTGCAGGAAAGATCTCACAGTGCTAAATTGGAGTGAGCTCTATCTTCTTTATGCATGCAATATGTTGGGAGACTTTTGTTTGCACAATTTTTGTAAATAGAGTATTTTCAGAGCAGACAATGTAGCAGTGTTGTTGTTTGTGAATTTGAAATGTGTATTATCCTATTTGAGTTGTATCTGTTTTTAAAATTAGTCTACTGTAGGTGAAGATTTGTTTATATTGAGAATAAAATGTTTCACAAATAAAGTACATTTAACAGAAATAAATCTTGTTTATTTGTTACATTAAATATAATCTGAAACTCGCAGGTCAATGAGAGGGAAAATGACCACTGATATAAATAATATATACATTTAAAAACAAAATGTTTCATTATATATTTACAAAAACACTGACCACATGTTTATGTATTATTCTAAAAACACATATTGTATTATTTTTGCATTAATTACAGATTAATTAATGGCCATAAATTCAGACTGAAGACATTTGTGCCTGCTGGAAAGATGCTTGTTTTCCTCTTTTGTGCGCTTCAGCTTTCATTTTAAAAAAGCCTACTTGTCATTGTTAATTTTTCTCAGAGTAGTTCACATTCACAGACTGCATTTTGAGTTTGCATGATAGGTTGTCGGTTGTTAGTCTAGCTTTGGAGTGACTACAGGGCTCTGAGGTGCAGCTTCAGAGCTACACCTGACTATACTCCCCGTCCTCTTGCTCTGAAAGTCCGTGGATATCCAAGAAGGCCAAAGATCGGCCGATGCTCTCCATAAACCCTTCGCCTCCAGGTTGTAAATGATCCATGACTTCATCATCATCAAAGCACCAACCGGGCCAGTCCACATTTACTCCATCTGTAAAGTCACTAAAGAAGGTGAAAGATGGAAACAGAAGGTCAAAATTAATTATTTTATAACATGTACGTGCTCAGGTTTACTCTTCCTTCAAGAGCTGCCACTCTGCCTCAAATTGGATAATGCATTGTCATTTTATTATTATAGCATGAACTTATTACTGTTTAAGAAGCCCACTCATTTGGCCATAAAGTATAAAATACTTAAAAGAAGTACTGACATGCAAATGAATACATGATGTATTAAAAATGCACAAGGATGTAATCATTATCATTAAAATAGACAAAGAGCTTAAATAATGCTCCTATAAATATATTGTATAGCGTTATAATTTAATCAGTAGAAAGTAAGGAAATAGACTGTTAAAAAGTTTAAAATTGAGCATAGTAAGCAGACTGGTTAAGTGTCCTGTGGAGTTTCTGATGTAAGCAATCCACAATTTAAATGATTAAAAAACGTTTTAACAAATGTTTCATTAAATATTCAACGTGTTAATTCGGACCTTAGGATGCACATAGTGGTTAGTGGTAAGGTTGAAAAACACAGGGTAATTTTATGTTTCCATTCTTACAGAACATTACCAGCCTACTCAACACTGACAACTGATTTCAATAGTAGAGATTTGACAGTGTGAAAATAAATTCACCAATTAAGGGAAATGCAATTAAATGAAACTAACATATAGCAAAGTATTAAGAGGACATGCATAGAAACTGTGTCTGTGGTTTAAAGCCAGAGAAGCGAAACATCTGTCGTGGGATGCCAGTGAAAAGATCTGCACTTAAGGCCGTAAATGGAGACTTTTCAAACTTTTTGAAGGTCAAAGAACATCCAAATTGATAGTGATAGTAATAGAGCAGCAAGGTGGAATTTATCTAAACAGAGGACCTGGGCTCTTGTCAGAAAGCATCCACCCTGCTAAAGTGTCCTTAAGCAAGACACTGAATCAACACAAGCTCCAGGTATGTTGCTCTGTAGATGAGTACCAGCTATAATATAATAATAATACAAATATTTTGTTGTTGTATGTTTCTAAAACTGTGGCTATTACAAAGTGGATGTACTGCATGCAGAACTGTGGCTTTCAGGGCTCTACATTCTCTGCTAATTAGATATGTGCCTGTTCTGAGGCACAACGATTGAGACTGCTAAACCCATATTCTAATTGGGAACATAAAATGATGCCACTCTTCAGTCACATGTCAATTTTATGAATTACTTTATATTTGCATGTTTTCTGTATTCCTGGAGGCCTTTTTAATATAAAGCTTTAGTTCCCAAATTAATGCCTATTTCATTGTTCTTACAGTATTTGCATCACTTGTTTGATAAATTGACTTTGTATTCATTGCTTGGTGGGCTCCTGAACTACTCCAAAGCTTTCTTAAAAATGTTAGTATTGTAGAGTATGTTGCTCATGTCTTTTGTTGTAGCTGGTCTAAGTTGTGTCTCTTTAGTTTTTTACTGTGCATGGGCAACCAAATTATAAATGTATCTAATCCATACATGTTAATCAGACAAACAATGAAAAATGTGAAAGTAAAGGGCACTAGGTCAAACTAACTTGTTCTTCTTGTCATCTTCATATCCGTCCACCAGGTGCTCCTTCCATCCTTTACTCACTGTGAGGGCTCTGTGTCTCATCAGCTCCACCTCCTCCTCCCAGTCTGTGTCTCTGTCTCCATCACTGGGTGGTGGTGATGATGTGGTGGAAAACGAAGGGGAAGGACGAGGATACCTCGACTTTAAATTGTCAATTTTCAAATTTCTGTCTCTTTTGAATCCATCTCTCTCTTTGGCTCTTTCCAAAAGACCCTCCAGAGGCGAGTGTCTGGCTGGATTATGTCTTGAGGTGGGGAAAGGTGCATCATCTGCTTGAGGTAACGTGTGCAGACTACTTGAGTCCGCACAAAGTCCATGGGCTCCTTTAATGATAATGTTAGGAATGGAGGCACTCCTTTGGGTTTTCACTCTCTTACAGAAGTTAAGATCAGGAAGCTCAGATTCAGACAATGTTTGGGGGTCTGGAGAGACTCTATCATGCATGTTCCATGGCTTCAGGGACCCCAGCTTTAGCACCCGGTGTGAATCTGAGCCAGGAGGAAGAGAGTTTCTCTTCAGGTCACTGTTTGAGTTGGGGAGAGAGTAGCTGTTTGAATCAGACCAAGCCTGTTCTGAGCCTTGGAAGAACTGCCTAGACATCTGATAAGAGGAGCCATGAGGATTACTTATTGGCCTCCTCCTTCGTAACCCGGGTGACTTCAGATTTTTGGAGCAACCCCAAGCCTCTGGAGAAGTCTCCATGTGTCCAGAATTTCTCCTGGAGTCCTGGTTAACAGACTGGGAATCAGAGTCTCTCTTTGTTGATATTTCTCCTTCTCCTGGTAGTCTAAAAACCGCAGGCCCCTCCCTGGATATTGCTGGTTTGTGAGGAGGTTGTAAAGTACTATGTTCGTCTGTTGGGTAGTCAACATCTGGATATAAGAGAGCATGTGGTCCAGTTGTGTTGTATCTTGATGGATCAACTTCAATACTGTGAGTGAAATGATCCAGATTAGGGGCAGAGTGCGCTCTGTGGTTCCAGATCAACCTTTGCTTTCCTGTTCTCATCAGAGATTCAGCCATTCTCTCTTCTTCCTCTGTGTGGATCCCAACTTCTTCTTTTCTCACTCCCATTTCTATCCATTCATATCCTTTGACTCTTTGTTGCTGAACAGCAAAGCCCTTTTTCACTAATTTACGGCCATTGTCGATGGGCTGATGGGCGTGCCAAAAAGATACAACAGGATTGTTATTGGCCACATCATCTCGAGGTTGTTCCTCTGCTTCTTTATACGCCAACATCCCATTTATTGATCGGGGGATAATAAATTCCTCTGTAAGTTCATCCACAAAAGTATCTTGTCTTGATTGAGAAAGAGGTTGTTCTTCTCGCTCCATATCATCCTTCTTGGCTTCTGTGACAGGTTTGGCCTCAAGCTGCTGGATTTTCCAGTTTTCCAGTTGTCTGTTGCTCTCTGTCTGTCTCAGATTTCTCAGTTTTTCCTGACAACATAAGGAAATGAATTTAATTAATTAATTAGTGTGTTATTTGTAATTTGGTATCTTATAACAAGTGTACAGCCATGCTAGTAGCTCTGTGAGGCTGTGTTTTGTGCTTTGAGATAAATGCTAACATGCTCAGAATGACAAGGTTAACATGCTGATGTTTAGCAGGTTTGTTGTTTACCATGTTCATCATCATAGTTTAGCATGTTAGCATGCTAACATTTGCTAATGCGCACTAAACACAAAGTAGGCTACAGCTAAGGATGATGTAAATAGTATTAGTTTTGCAGGTGTTTGGTCATAAACCAAAGTATAAGATTGAAATGTTGACAAGTTGATGGCACTAGAGGGAAAGTCAGGACTTCGCCAAAGTCAGAAGGGTCCATCCTCCCGGGACCATTAATGTCCGCACATAATTTCATGGCTATCCATCCAATAGTTGCTGACATAGTTCAGTCTGGACCAAATTGACAGACAAGTGACAGACAATCGCCTGACATTGCCATCCAGCCACGCTGCTACAATGGCAACATTACAAGTTTAAGTAGACTATCATTTTAAAAGGTTTAGTCAGAAATGTGAGTTTTTACCTTCGCCTGGTTGATGGTGGAGACCCATGTGGAGCAGCTTTCTGAGGTGCTGGCTGCAAATATGTAGACATTCATAGCACTCCGAAGCTCACCTACCTCCACAAGAACAAAGGAACCTGAGAGAGGAGGAGGGATAATTATGGGATCTATAATATATTTAATTCAGCTGTCTTGTATCTTGACCATTAGAAAGTTACTCACAGCCATCTTTCAGTGCTATGCAATATGTTCTGTCGAGGGCCAGAGGAGGTTGAACTACCTTCAGCCGCTCTCCTTTCTTCTGGACTTTGGTCATTAGAAGCACATCTGAGAAAAGTAGAGCCACCACCTCCAGCTGCATCATACCATGTGCGAAGAAACATGAAAAAGCCACAAAAGTAATGACAAGGATGCTCTTAAGAGAGATTATAAGATTTAAATGTACAGTAACTGATGCTCACCTTGCTGTCTTTCCTCACCCGAATCTTCAAGTTTTCCTCCAGCAGGAGCTTTCGAACAACGTTTGGACCTACTCCGCTGATGGGGCATGTTAGGTCAAACTGGCAGATCATTCGGACATGCTGTCAGTAGCAAAACATATTAGAGCCCATATCAGTTTACTTTGGAAAAAATCTTCAATGCTCAGTATTGTTAAGAAAAGTAAAACAATCATATTTTACCTTGTCAATGTCTTCATTTATTCCCTCCACCTCGTATCCCTCCACCCTCTGAGCAGTGATGGTGAGAGCGAGTTCCTCATCTTTTAGCTTAAGGTAGTTATTGATGCTCTCCAAAAAACTGTTTACACTGGATAACTGGAGAAGAGCAAGAAGTGATGGTTAGAGGGAGTTTTGTTATTCTGCAGAAAACAAGTAAGTTGTGCTGAATTGAACAGCTTTGGCGATTAAAAAGTTCCTATTTCATCCCTTAATTCAGGCAAGAAAATATTTAGCCATTTCAGTTAAAAGGAGGGACAGCCCAACGATGTTCCCTGAGTACTATGCTTTTTGTACTATGCCTAGAAGCTCTTGCCGCACTGATGTGGGGAAACTCTGATATTAAAGGGGTCATAGAATGCAAAACCGAGTTTACCTTACTTACTTACTCATAGTTGAATATCGACAGTTCGGTGGGTAAAATAGGCATACATAGTACCTCAAAGTCCTATTGACATCCCTTTCCTATGCAAATCTCACAATTTGAAACTGCTGCTGAAAACGGGCAAATCTCAACAAAGCTCATAGTTGACGTCAACTCCTCAACTCCTACCCTATTTGGCTCTAGTCTCTATCTTTGTCACGGCCGAAAATGTACATACACCACTGACCTGAGATCAGCTAGTCTTCTTAATCTAGGTTGCGCAGGTCTCCGAAATTTTATACATTGTTCGCCTGCTATTTCATTACTAAATTCACTTCTGAAACTTTTTATGCAACAAATCAACGATGTAGAGCTCAAATATAAGCCGTTTTACGAAAATTGATGGCTAATTGCAAATTTGGTATGACTGTGTCGGACTTGAGAAACTCCACAATCTGCCGGGACATGCCGGCGGCTGCCTGCCGGGTTTGCTGCCTTCTCGGTCAGCCTCTCCACCTTCACAGACTCGCTATGAGCTGGAGCTCTGTCAGGATCTCACACACAAGCTTATCTGCAAGCTTCGCTGTGTACTTTAGAAAGAAGAAAGTTTGGAAGTTTTTCAAGGATACTGAAAATGAACCATGGTCGTAAATGCAGTGTTCCAGGCTGTACAACGGAATGCTGGCCCAGAGAAAAGTGTTTAGAACGAGTAGATATCGGACAATGGAGCGGGAGTTGTGGATCTAACACAGCGACGCAGAGGACGTGCCTGCAGGGCTTCACTCTCTGCTAAATGTCCCCGCGCTGACTAGCTACAGGGTGAGTTGTGATTCCTTGTCTGGAAGTGGAATTTCCAGACACTAGTTGTAATGAAAGTGTCAAAACTTTGTATTGGTGTTGAAAATTATATTTGGTAAACAATTTGTAAGAGAGTCTCAAGCCACCTTGACCTTGCTTTCTCTGTGTCTAGGTGCAGTCTGAGACAACTTGAATTGATCCTAAAACGACCCTGGCCACTGTGTGTGTGTGTGTGTGTGTGTGTGTGTGTGTGTGTGTGTTGCGGGGCAGCTCTGTGTCTGTGTGTGTGCAACCAATCAGCGCACACCTAAATATCATCTAAATATTAATGAGCATACCTTATATGGCAGAAAACATCTCGTTCATTATAAAGCCAATTCACAGTGTTGCTTTAGGGAACAAAGAAAAGCACCAGGCCATTTTCAGCCGAACCAATGTTACATACCCTATTAGGACACCTTAAAGGGATACTTCACCGATTTAGCGTTAAGCTTTGTCTCAGTAGAAACACAGTAGTATTTTTGAATGACTGTGCTTCCCTCCCTCATGTCCCCCTGAGACCAGAGATCTCTGTATTGTGGGTCTGGAAAAGGAAGATTTTTGCCCAGAGGCAAAGGACTACAGCCAGTACTAGGAGCTACTTCCGCATAGCCCATAGGGGGTTGGACTGTCGGCATTCTCCGAAATTTCACGAACCAAAACGAGTGTCAGCCATCTTGAATCCTTGCGTAGCTTAGTGGCTTCTCAGCATCAAAACTTTAGATAGATAGATCTATTCATCCCGAAGGAAATTTAAGAACAACAATTATGTGCATTCAAATTACCGCACACGCGTACCACCGGGATACATTGGTACAGATAGGAGAATATGCAGGACACTTTATTACAGACGGAATACTCGACACACCTTCACCCGCCTGCTATGGAGACCAGCGGTGTTGTTCGATGCCTCTGGCCAGTGAAGGGACATCATCAGCGGGGAACGTTGAACGAGTTTGCCGGTGAAAAACTAACACTAGTCGGCCACCTGTTCCATCAATCCTGCTTGCAAGTGTCCGCTCATTAGACAACAAACTGGACTACATCCAACTTCAACGAAACTCCCAACGCGAGTTCAGAGACTGTGGAAACAATTGCTGTATCGGACTATCCAGCTACCAGGCCTGCTGCTCTGTCGCCGGGTAAGACTAGCTAGTGGAGGTGGGCTGTGTTAACACGGACTGCCTGGTGCAGAAATGGGGCGCTTGTATCCAACTAACTGCTAACTGCTGGTGGAGTTTGTGACTGTTAAATGCCGACCATTCTACATTCCACGCAAATTTTTATACTCGGTGATACAGCCCACCAAGCGCTAATGCTAGTAGCTATGTGTTAGCTGAACTTTATGGAGCATATCATGTGTGTGCACTAAATGTAGCCTGTTTCGTATGTCATTTTTATATATTTTAATTGTGTAACCACTTGAGCCACGGTGAAACGTTGTTTCGTGTATATGGTTGAAATGACAATAAAACACACTAAAGTTGAGTTGACTGTCTCACTGTCTGTCTGTAAACGGTAGGCGTGGCTTGGGAGTAGACACTAAAGCAGCGAAGCAAGTGCATTGTGGGATTTGGTGTCTTTCATCCACCTGAGCCAAAAACACATTTTCTGGCTTTTCTCGGCCTAGAAGCCATCAATTTCTAAAAAAAATTCACATTTCTACTACATAAGTGACCCAATTTAAAGATACAGTCAGGTCCATAAATATTGGGACATCGACACAATTCTAATCTTTTTGGCTCTATACACCACCACAATGGAGTTGAAATGAAACAAACAAGATGTGCTTTAACTGCAGACTTTCAGCTTTAATTTGAGGGTATTTACATCCAAATCAGGTGAACGGTGTAGGAATTACAACAGTTTGTATATGTGCCTCCCACTTTTTAAGGGACCAAAAGTAATGGGACAGATTAACAATCATAAATCAAACTTTCACTTTTTAATACTTGGTTGCAAATCCTTTGCAATCAATTACAGCCTGAAGTCTGGAACGCATAGACATCACCAGACGCTGGGTTTCATCCCTGGTGATGCTCTGCCAGGCATCTACTGCAACTGTCTTTAGTTCCTGCTTGTTCTTGGGGCATTTTCCCTTCAGTTTTGTCTTCAGCAAGTGAAATCGGATCATCGGGAAATCTCAATCGGATTCAGGTCAGGTGATTGACTTGGCCATTGCATAACATTCCACTTCTTTCCCTTAAAAAACTCTTTGGTGGCTTTCGCAGTATGCGTCGGGTCATTGTCCATCTGCACTGTGAAGCACCGTCCAATGAGTTCTGAAGCATTTGGCTGAATATGAGCAGATAATATTGCCCGAAACACTTCAGAATTCATCCTGCTGCTTTTGTCAGCAGTCACATCATCAATAAATACAAGAGAACCAGTTCCATTGGCAGCCATACATGCCCACGCCATGACACTACCACCACCATACTTCACTGATGAGGTGGTATGCTTTGGATCATGAGCAGTTCCTTTCCTTCTCCATACTCTTCCCATCACTCTGGTACAAGTTGATCTTTGTCTCATCTGTCCATAGGATGTTGTTCCAGAAATGTGAAGGCTTTTTTAGATGTTGTTTGGAAAACTCTAATCTGGCCTTCCTGTTTTTAAGGGTTACCAATGGTTTACATCTTGTAGTGAACCCTCTGTATTCACTCTGGTGAAGTCTTCTCTTGATTGTTGACTTTGACACACATACACCTACCTCCTGGAGAGTGTTCTTGATCTGGCCAACTGTTGTGAAGGGTGTTTTCTTCACCAGGGAAAGTATTCTTCGGTCATCCACCACAGTTGTTTTCTGTGGTCTTCCGGGTCTTTTGGTGTTGCTGAGCTCACCGGTGCGTTCTTTCTTTTTAAGAATGTTCCAAACAGTTGATTTGGCCACACCTAATGTTTTTGCTATCTCTCTGATGGGTTTGTTTAGATTTTTCAGCCTAATGATGGCTTGCTTCACTGATAGTGACAGCTCTTTGGATCTCATATTGAGAGTTGACAGCAACAGATTCCAAATGCAAATAGCACACTTGAAATGAACTCTGGAGCTTTTATCTGCTTCTTGTAAATGGGATAATGAGGGAATAACACACACCTGGCCATGGAACAGCTGAGCAGCCAATTGTCCCATTACTTTTGGTCCCTTAGAAAGTGGGAGGCACATATACAAACTGTTGTAATTCCTACACCGTTCACCTGATTTGGATGTAAATACCCTCAAATTAAAGCTGAAAGTCTGCAGTTAAAGCACATCTTGTTCGTTTCATTTCAACTCCATTGTGGTGGTGTATAGAGCCAAAAAGATTAGAATTGTGTCGATGTCCCAATATTTATGGACCTGACTGTATATTCATCTTTCCAACGGTGAAATATCCCTTTAAGGAACAGTGTGAAATATCCTATATAATCATTCTATCACCCCTTTAAAGGAGTTGCAGCCCCTGTAACAGAAACGAAGATAAGCCTTTGTGCACGTTAGCAGTTGTTCACGATTCAAAAAGCTTCCTACCATGCCTCTGAGTGTGTGCTGTACATGAGGATCCTGGGTAGTTTTCAGCACGGCCTTGAGCAGCAGAGGGTACTTTGTGATCCTCTGATGGGGTTTGGCCTGCATGTCCCCGAGCCGCATCCGCTCACACTGAGGGTGAGTCTCCACCCACTGGATAGGACAAAAACATTACCTCATGTCAGTGCTTCTGATTGAAACTAGTTTTATTACATAGTGGCTTGAAACCAAGAATGAAATAGTATTTTAAAAGTCTGAATTTAAAGGTTAGGTTTACCCAAATGAATGCCCAACAGCATCCTGCAGTAACCTAAATAGTATCTAGCCATAGCAGCTTGGATAATTAAATTTTTCTTCAAATTCAATATTAACTTATCCTTCCATAAACAATGTACCAGTTGTGCTAGTTAATCCGCAATCCTTACTGCAGAGAGTTTTAATCATTTTTAGTAGAACATAGTTCCCAATGAATTTACAGGGAGGTCTGTGGATTACTGGGTTATTTTTATATTCCCCACCACAGTTTTGGAGTGCTGGCAAAAGACTGAAGCCTTGACAAATAAAACTATATATACAAAAACAACACTTCCACCTAAGTAAGATGTTTTTGTTTTGTTTGATTTGGATGAGCAAACCCTTTAACGCCCACCAACTACCATTTCTTGGTAAAATGTCTCTTTAACTGTTAAACAAAAAATGATCACCTCCCACTCAGGTTGACAAGTGTGATGGTATGACATAAGTAAAAGAGCTAGTGTGAATATACACATTTACAGTAGTACATTAGATAGCACTGTTAGGGTGCCTCTCTATCAACATGCTATCGAGGGGTTTGTGTAACTGCAGCAGCACACACTTAGTAGTCACTATTCC
This sequence comes from Sander vitreus, assembly GCF_031162955.1. Classification (NCBI taxonomy): domain Eukaryota; kingdom Metazoa; phylum Chordata; class Actinopteri; order Perciformes; family Percidae; genus Sander; species Sander vitreus. The sequence continues at coordinate 12,530,984 of NC_135860.1, forward strand.
CATAAATATGTATACCGGTATATTACTTATCTTTCTTTATCTTATATGTTCATATTACTTATCTTTTTTTATCTTTATTTGTATATATTCCTTATCTTTTATATTATACTTGTTGTACGTGTCCTTATTGCACCGTGGGTCGGAGAAAAACGTATTTTCAATTGCTCTGTATGTCTGGCACATATTGCAGATTTGACATTAAAGTTGATTTGACTTCACTAATTTTTGGCATCAGTGGGCAATAATTCCATAATTATCTTATATAACATATTGTAGGTCCAATGGTCTAAGAGAAAACTAGAGTTCTGCACCTCCTCTTGGCTCTCTGTTCAGGCTTTAGCCAGTAGACTTTGGCCAATCACAGGTTATGTCAAAGAGCGGTTCTATTGGCTGTCATGCACATGCATTGCCCGTGTGAAAGAGAGGGGAGAGGGAGAGCTGCAAGAGAAGGTCTCACACCACTTAAAATACTGGCATTTTTTTTGCTTTCTGCCCACTGCAGCTTTAAGGTGCTGTTGAGTGTGAATCATTTTGTCAAAAATGTTGGTGTGACAAGTGGTTGCCTTTCGTTGGGCAGTTATAACAGGTTACCCACGAGATTATGAAAGCATCCTAAACCACACACAGCGTCACCATTAACAACAGAACATTTAGTCATTACATTGAATTCCATACAGGTCCACTTAATGTTAATAATGGGGTTTGTGTGGGTGAGTATTTGTGTGTGAGCTTTAATCCTCACATGAAAGTGTTTGTGTGCATGGTGTGCATATTGGATGTCTGCTACATACCTGAACGTAAGTGAGAAAATGTGGGTTGCTCTCAATGTGCCTGCGTGTGAACTCCAGATTGTTTTCCTCCTCCCAACAGTAGTTCTTATATGAAAAGAAGCGCTTGGGGAACTGGGGATAAAAAGAAAAGGAGGATTAATGGCAATGTGAAGATTTTTAATTGAAAAGTGACATTACAAGTAACAGTCCTACTTTTTTTAAATTGTACTTAAATGGGCTGTACTTGATATTCAGGGGAAAAAAACTGGTTTGGGATTGCCTCCATGCGGCTCTCACAGACTGTTCCCCAACTCGTCAAATACCGAGGCTTTGTTCCTCAGTTTCAGATACTGACGCTTAAGGCACTTGGGTGTATGCACGGCCGACCGGCTATCAAAACAAGGAACAGAGAAGTTAAGATTACAACACACACAGAGGGAGTGTGACTTCATTCTCTGCTCAGGATGCCTTTACTCCACTATATCTAGCAAATATTTTTACCAGACTTTGTTATGCATCAAACACACCTCATAGTGTGTGTGTGTGTGTGTGTGTGTGTGTGTGTGTGTGTGTGTGTAATACTTTATTTATCTATTTATAATTCCCACCCTGACTAATTTTCTTTTTTTATTTTCTTTCTTTTTCCCTCGTGTTCTTAAGTTGGTGATTTTGTTGTGTTTATTCGCTCTTTCTCTTGAAAAACCAATCAAGAGAGAATTGCGGGGAAAACAGGAGTACATAATTGCTATAAGCCAAATGTACTAAAAAAGTAGAATGGCTCCTTATTACTTAGTACACCATTGGATTATTATTTCTGATCCTGTAAATTGTAACAAGCTTTTTAATGTTGTAGCTGGTTAAGTTGAAGCTATTTTAAACTATTTGAAATGCTGTTGGGAAACTTAATTTACATGTACAAATAGCTTCTTGCAAAACTTACTCTGCAAAAAAAAAAGGTTACTTCAGCTGTCAGATAATGTAGTGGAGTAAAAAGTATAATATTTCCCTCCCTGAAATGTATAATGGAAAATTGAAATTTAAGTAAATTACTTCAACAAAATATTGTAAGTAAATGTACTTGAGTAAGTGTATCAATGAGACACAGAAACACACATCTGAATGTGTTTGTAATGTATCTTGCAGACAGTGAGTTCATACCTGCAGGCAACCGGCCTCTAACATCATGGGGTCAAAGGGATTGCCTGTCCTCCGGACTTCCTGTAACATGGGATAAATCACCTCCTGCCAGAACAGCTGGTGTGCTGTGAGGATGGAGGGAAGGTTGGAGAAAAGCAGCTCAGGGGTCACCTATCACAGGAGGAAGTCAAGACAAAATAAAAAAAATCATAGTGTTAAAACTTAACTCCCCTGCTTTGTGATATTTTCCGTCTTCTCGATGGAAATCTGTTGTGCTTCATTTTCCACTTGTGTGTTGTATTCTGTGTCAGCCTTAGCGGATGTTCTCGTTTTGCCAGTCAATGTATGTCAGAAGTATGCAGAACAGTGGAAAATAGGCCTGCAGATTAAGTGTTTGTGTGTTTCCATTCGAGATGAGGCTACATGCTCTGCAGACTGACTGACCTCCAGGAGAAATCCATGCTGGTGCAGGTTGACTAGAGCTGCAATAACCAACTGTAAGAAGCAGACACAGCTTTGTTAAACATCCTGTGGAAAATCCCTTTTCAGCTATCACATACTGTACATACTTGTGAATATTATTAGTATTTAAATGAGACTTTGACAGCAGGTAGAGAATGACACGTTACATCTTTGATGACAATGAGCTTGTTGATGTAGGTGAGCTCAGTGTGGACAAACTCCCACAGCGCCTCCTGTTGGTGTTTCTGCATCTTAGACATCGTCTGATCATTAAAACAAGACAGTGGGTGACAGAAAGAGTAAATAGGAGGAAATGAGATGATTATTACAGATGTTTCAGGAATGTTTAAAATGTACATACTGAGCGTGTATTTTACGGTAAGAGCAGAAGCATTTCAAGGATATATTTTTCTCATTGTCAACAAATCCACTGAAAATAACAAAGCAAAAAAATCTCTTAATTCTTACCACTTTCAAAGGTTGTCATAAATCTTTAAAAACAGGTCATAAAAATGGACTTTTATATTTTAAAAAAATGCAAAATAATTTACTAAAACTGCTGGGCACTGGAAGTTCTAATAAACAGTACTGAAACAGGAGTTTATAGTGCTTTTGTTGGATTAGGGGGTCAACTGCGGATTTGGTGCTCTTGTGAGTATTTACAGCAGCAGGATGATGTGTGTGGGATTGACTCAAAATAAACTACAGTGCCGGTGTTTATGGTAATTGAAGAGGCTTGTCGCCCAATGGCTTATCAATGTTTTTTTCATAGCTTTGCAGAACAATGGAGCTCTACGGCACAGATAATTAAACTAGTTGTTAGTAGGACCAATTCATTGTTGGTTTTAGTCTTATAATGGGATTTGTTGACAGTAAGAGAAAAAACAAAATATTGTTGCGTTATCCTTTAAGGGCTCGTACTGAATGAGAGTGCACTATATCGGTCCAGTTATTTTCCAGCGTGGTTCCCTGACTTTCCTCCTTCCACCTCCACTTTAGATTGGCCGGCAAAGAGTAGGCCCCCAGACCCTGCTTCAACACCTCCAGCTGGCCTCGCTCCTGAGGGGTTGTTAAAGACAGGGAGGACAATAATAAGAAGGTAGAAGGATACGAAGAAATAACACAGAAGTCAGGGAGAATAAAGAGGAAACTTTGATGTTATAAAGAATCAGTAATTTCTTAGAACAGCTATTGTGAATACTTGCGGTCAGACATTTCATTTAAAAGAATGCCAGTGGAGCAGAACAAGGTGTGCTGCAGTTTTTTCGGTTGTTGGAGTGGGCAGACATGGTAAGAGCAAGTCTGTATCTGTTTCTCAGCATGTCACTGTCAGCATGTAGTGTGATGAGCAAGGGATAACATAATACCTCAGACTTCTCAGACACTCCCTGACTGAACAGGACCTGTCTCAGTGCACCTCTGGGTTTGGATCCCTTAGACACTGTCGCAAAGTCAGTCACGACCTTCTGCTTGGTCCGCCTCTGAAGGGGGAAAATACTATTTTCAGGTTGTGCATTCCATGTAAATACCAGAGGATCAATCACATTTCTAAGATGATAAACAAAAAATCATAAGATAAGGAAGAAAGTGAGCAAGAGGTTATATTACATTATTGCATGTCATTTAGCTGACGCTTTTATCCAAAGCGACTTACAATTGCTATATATGTCAGAGGCCGCACGCCTATGGAGCAACTATGGGTTAAGTGTCTTGGGGGACACATTGGTTGATGTATTGCAGTGGGAATTGAACCCAGGATGTCATATCCACTGCGCCATCACCACCCACAAGAGAGATGAAAGATGAATCTAGACTATGCTTCTGTCCCCGTGATTTGTGTTTCATGGATGTCAAAAGCAATAGTCAGTGCCACTGACAGTATAACACACATTCCCTCTGAATCTTCTCACTAGTTTTTAACAATTGGACACTTGATACTCGCTTGGTACTGTAAAAATACTTCATTACAAGTAAAAGTCCTGCATTTAGAATCTTACTTAGGTAAAAGTACAGAAGTGTATCAGCAACATGTGCTTAAAGTACCAAAGTAAAAGTACTTGTAACGCATGTAAGCTGTATTTTTGTTGCAGTTTTGAGCTGTTAAATTTGCAAATCTTATAAATACATTAATGCTTATAACTGAATCGTAAAAACCTTATTTTGCAATGCAGTAAGAACATTTTGACCTGTTTAAAATTGAAAACAACTTGTTTGAATAATAAGTGTCTGTATCTTGAAACCAGAGAGATTAAGGCGCTGTCGCTGCACTACAATCATGGAGAAGCTGATTAGAACCACAAGTTGATTTGTGTTAAAACAAGGTAACTAAAATGACTAGATAGGAGAAAGATTTTTCACTGAACAATGCACCAGTTTTAGAAGACGATCATATTTTTAGTATGAAAAATAATGTGCCAAACAACTACTAATTACAGATGTCAGATAAAAGCAGTGGGGTAAAAGTGCAATACTTCCCTGGTAATGTCAGGAAGCGGCCACCCTCACATTTCACTTGCCTGATAGCCCAACGTATTGAACTTGTGTTTGTCTGCTGACCCCCTGTGGTGATGGTTGATATCTGCAGCTGCTGTCGTCCCATCAACAACGTCTGGCTCTCTGGTTTCTGTGTCCCTCTGCCTCTCCACGTCCACACCGTCTCGCCACGGCACTGATGCTTCTTCCATCAGTGAATCATTTCCCCCACCGTTTACATGCAGTGCCTTTGAGGAAAGGCTGAGGAGAAACATACAGGGTTACTCAATGCCAAAATAAGATGTGTGTGTGTGTGTGTGTGTGTGTGTGTGTGTGTACAGAGAATAGTTTGTTACAAGAAAAGGCTGTACAAGAGTGGGAAGTGGGAAACAGAATGGAGGGACATTGTGTGCTTTGTCATCATTTTTAAATTGTTTACTTAGACTTTCTTTGCAGGGCTAAAGCTTTATAAATGTGAGGTAAACAAAACAGAGAAGGCTGAACTATTATAAACAACTGGAATAGTTTGACCCTTTTGGCTTCTGGCCCCTCACAATGAAGCATGTCTGCTTGCCACCTGCTTGTTTCATGTGTCTCCTGGTTGTGAACAGCTCAACCAAAGATATTTTTTCCTTGTTTTATTTGTCATTTAATGTTTATTTTTATAGGAAGAAACATGAGGATAGTTATATTCTGAGATAGTTGGGCTTTTAAATACATATACGTCAAGAAGAAAATACATACAAAATGATGCAATACAAAATGAAAATACAATAAAATAACCACCAGATCATTCATTACTACCTGAGTGATCACTCTTTAAAAACTGCTTCAACTTGAGTTTAAAATGATCCCAGCTATGGTCCAGTTTGAGTTCCACGTGTTGATTCCCAAACAGAAAAATACATCTGTCCAGAGAAAGATTTACAAAAGTGCACCTTACAGTTCTCCACTGTGTGTTACTGAGCCAGAAACTCTGAAAGATACCACGGTCACTAAGCACCTGGTTATTATAGGTATTTATGGATGAGTTCAAAATCAGCTAATTTAATTTATACAATGGAAACTTAACATATTCCGTTTTTTCCTATTATGGCATTGGTATCAGCCTCCTAGCCAATTTTTTTATTGCAGTTATATATAATCACAAGATGCATGAAGAACTCCAATTATCCAGTGACTCAAAAGAAAAAAAGCAACAAAAAAAACTTATTTTTTTAAAGCAGAAATATATATTTTTCTGTTTAGATCTATCTCGCAACCTCGTGTGCGTGTCTTGACCCCAAAGTTGGCCTGGACATACACTAGCTTAAGATATAATTTAAGACATTAATTCACTAAGCACTAATCCAAACTAAAGTTTAAAAAATATTTTACAATAAAAGCATTACATATCTAACAAGCAAGATAGAGACAAACACAGAAACAGCTAAATAGAATTTATAAAACAAAATGTCAGTTGAATTGGATGCTCTCATAGATAGTTTGGGCCAAAGTGAGCAAACACACCGTCTTCCTTCATTTAATTGGGATTTAGGCCCTACAGACTTGACAAAATTGAATACTTCACTTGCACATACATATATACAGGTACTAAGCACTTGCACATACTCTCATGCATAAACATATTCATGCAGTTTATATATAAATATGCATGTATGTGCATAGGGTAGGAGGTCGGGGTGGATGGTGTGCTTAGTACTGGTATACAGTATATGCATGTGCAAGTGAAGTATTCCATTTTGACCTCAGCAGCTTCTCAAAGACTCATGGTTCTCTTTTAAGACTCTCACACTAACTATACCAGGAGTCAGCAGGCTGTCAAAGAAGCATAAATCATTACTGCTGCATCTTACAGAGAGTGATGCTGATTTAACAGGACACCAATAGTTTCTACAGCTCCGGTTACACGGTCGGGTGGGTTGTAGCTCCAGGACTCGTGTGACATTAGTTCCCACAAATCCAACACCATCCCAATTTGCATAATGTCCTGCTGCAGATTTAAGTTACAGCGAAGAATGTGTCTCCGCTTTCAGGAAACTACTGTACCTCGATGAAATATTTCACCATTTACTGACTAGAGAAGTGCCATTTCTATTCACTGCTGGGTGGCTCAACTACTGTTGCTTACAAATAGCAGGAATAATGCCACATACATAAGTGCAGTGAGGGATTAGAGGTGCAACTGGTATTCACTCAAAAGTTAGTCTAAAAGCAAAGGCTCACATGAGCAAACACACAGCAGACAAGTTCACTGCCCTAACTGCTCATGTCATACAGTCCAACATCAAAGGACGGACACAAGAGCTTTCATCACGGTGTCATACCTGTTTACAATCACTGTCTGTCTGTATCCCACAGTAACACACTAAATATGAAACTAGATTAAATTGCAATTGTAACACTTTAACCCATTATAAACATGCCTCCTGGTAGATTTATAGCCTCAGTAAATCAACAAATGCCACAGGACAGTCCGTGGATCAACACAGCAGCTCCAACATGAAAGTAATTAACTGCAGTGAAGAAGATGAGGTAAAATGCTAATTATCTCACACACTCACACTTACCTTCCCACACCACCAGCTATGGTTTAATTAAAAAATGACAGTGTGTACCTGAGCTTGGTTGGATCCATTTTGTTTCACACAGTCATATTTGGTTTCTGTTAGCTTTCTCCTCCTCTTTCTCTCTGTCTGGATCAGTCCCTCCCTCTCTTCCTTTCACCTGCACCCCTGCCCACTGCAACTGACTTGACAGGAACAACTGGATTCTGCAGCCAACAAATCTGTGCTCAGGGCTGGTAAATGTGTCGCAGTTAGAAGTAGTAAGTGGAGCAGAGGTGGTGACTGATTTCTTTGAGGATGATCTATTGTTGTTTAATGTCAATCCGGCCTATTGATCCCCCTGAGCAAACAGGAAATCATTTAAAGAGGAGAAGAGAGGTTAGGGCTTACTCTGTGTGTTTTTACAAAGCAGCAGCTTCAAGCTGGAATGTAGACTGTCAGCGTGCCTGATGTTAAATACACAATCACATCCTCATTAACACTTTTTCACATTAACAATTTATCCGCACAACCAAACATTCACTCTCAGCCTGTTAATGGCAGCACATGTATGGCACAATTCAGATTAAGATACAAAGATAGATTTATTTAAAGTTCAGATATTAGCACAAAATATGTTATATACTGCTCAACATGGATTGCACAGTGAATAAATTGTTCTGTTTGGCTATACAATTCAGTGTAGGATAAAGGTGCTGTGGAATGACACGTCCTCAGTCTGTCTGAGAGTGACTGATTCATCACTGAATCTGCAGGCCAAGACTGGAATTATAAAAGTTCACTTGGCTGAGGCAGACTGAAACAAGGCGTGTCCCGTTTTCTCTGACAGTAATGAATAATGCTGGTATGATGGGGTTCAAAAGAACGTTAATGAGGCTGTGAAAAGCCTGTCAACGAAGTAGCAGGGGTCTGGTCTAATAGGAACTGCAAAATTCCCTGGCTTTGGTATTGTTCGTTCTCTAATATTATAGAATACTATTTTCTTTATTTTCCAAGTACATTACACATTTTAGGAATGCATCCTCTGCATTTAACCCATCCAAACTAATTAGCCCTTAATGATAAGGGCACTGGCAGGAGTTACCTAGCACCCATGTCTTTATGGTGGGGGAAACCGGAGCACTTGGAGAGAAAACCCACGCAAACCCGGGGAGACTCCACTCAGAAAGGCCCTGCAAGGACCGGTGATCCAGTACTCAGCAGTGCCTACTGGCTGTGAGCCAGCAGTGCCAACCATTGAGTCACCGTGCTGTCCCATAACATTTAAATATAGATAACTAGAACTGTTTTAACAATGTAACCAGGAACTACTATTAAAACATTACCAGTTAACTTTAATGGCACGGATGAATAGTTACTTCCCTGTGCTAAAAAAAACTAATGTTTGGAATGTTTTAACATATCTTTTAATGGTGACTGATGACAATAACAGAAATATATTAGCTTAATTGGCCTTAACTACATATGATAGATACTATTTAGTACAAAATGCAGTCGAAAACACTCAAATCATGAATGCATGTTGTATAATAAAAAGTAATAAGTCCAGTATGAAATCATAAAATATTCCCCAACATTTCTAAAGATATACTGTACAGTATAGTGATACTAAAGAAAAAATACTTATTCCCTTTCTTGCCGGTCGTCTCATCTAACTGTACAACAAAGACAATAGGCTAATTCCTAAAATGTCTTATTATTCCTTTAAAAAAAAAAAAACATTTACATATACATGGGACTCTGCCTCTATGAACCATTTGATCTGTCGCTCTCAGTAGTTTGACCATCTTTTCAGCAAGTGTTTGGCAGGACGAGAAGGAGAGTGCACAGTGTTTTCTGTGAAATAAAACTGCTGGCTATAGCACCGTGTCATGCTTTGAGGCGGCCTGTGAGTGACTCTCTAAAGAGAACAATACTTGGTTTCATGTGCTTCTTGTTCCACTTGGCACGTGTTGCAGAACTACTGAATGCCATACTTTGTCTCCAGCTCCTCGGCTGCCCGTCCCAGGTGCATCTTTCTCAGTTCCTCCAACAACTCCTGCAACAAGGGGGAGTGCAGCATTCTACCTCGTCCTCCTCCACCTGTACGTGACCCTCTCTCAGCCCACACTCTCAGCATCTGGTAGTGAGCCTCGCGGCAGGATCGGTGATCCAGTTCTGCTTGTTCAATCTCTGTATCCTTCACACCGAGAGAACGCACCAGCTGCTTTACCTGCAGCACAGGAACCAGATCCAGCACTGTGTAGATCAGGTCAGGGACTGCAGAAGGGAGTCAGGAGAAGGGAGGGGGGTGTTGAGGAGAAGAGATAAGAGTTAATACAATAGTGTTCTGTATGTTTGAGCCAAAATACACTGGACTGTTGGTCAGGAGCATGTGCTGCTATGCCCAGTATCAAATACACTCACTCTTGACTTCCAGGGGGACACAGTCAGGCAGATTGTATTGCTCCTGTTCACTCACAGGACTTTGGGGAACAGCCTTGACAGTCATGTTGTCTGAAGGTTCCTCGATGTGGAACAGGGCTCGCTATGAGAACAAGGGCAGATTAAATGTTATTGACCGTAGAGGTACACATCTGGCAGAGAAAAGTAACCACCGACAGTTAGATCAGTGTACCTCGCATGAGTCCACAGAGACGTCAGCTGGTTGACAGTACGGTTTCAGCAACTTCTTTTTGATAGTCCGTTTTGTAACAATGTAGGTGATGAGAATCAACAGCACCAGCAATATCACAGCCATAACTGCAACTCCAGCAATTATCTTGATAAGATATCCACCTTCAGGCAGAGGAGCTTCATAAGGATCCGAAGGGACACATAGGGAACAAAACATGAGTTAAAAAAGCAATGTCTAATTATTTTGCTATAAAACCTAACAAAGAACCCACATCTAAAAAACACTACAGCTGAATACCTAACCAACTCACAAAATTGTTCTAATCACATCTTTGATGCTAAGCAGGAATATACAGGGTTTCTGCAGGGTTCACAAAGTTAAATTCAAGACTTCCAAGACTTTAAAATCTCTTAAATTACACATTTCTACATACTTTCGTGACACCATACTTTTATGAAAGTATGACTGAAAACCAGTAAACTCAAATTAACACGACCCGGATAAGTGCCAGCAAATGGATGGATGGACTGACCAATTAAAAATGAATAACTAAATTGTGTTTATTTTACTTTTTGCTACGATTTTGGCTATTATAATACTATTAGCTTCATAGCTAATGTGGCTAGATAAGGAGTTGCTACAGGTCTGATGGTGCCGACTGAAACTCCCCAAAAAAGCATCAACAGCTTTGTGCGAGGCTAATGCACTGTTGCAACACTCCCACTTTTAGTTTATTAATGTATAACGTCTCCCAGATATAAAATCATTGTATAACTAATATTACTGCTTACCAACGGCAAGGGTGTAGGTTTGGTTTAACGTTAGGGACATTTTTTTGTTAAATGGGTAATTCAAGGTATTTACACACACAAATAGCTTGATATATATCTTATAGAATTTGGCTAAAACAGGACATGTTTTATAAACATATTTCATATTTTATTGATCAAAATAAATTTGAAACTAAAATTAATAATTAAAAAAAATACACATCATATGTAAACCACAGAATAATACCAGATCTTAATTCATGGTTTATTAACTCTTTCATATAAAAGCTGCCTCTCCGGGGACCATCACCTTATCGTGGTGGAGAGGTTTGTGTGTCCCTATGAACCTGAGGGCTGTGTTGTCTGGAGCTTTGTGCTCCTGGTAGGGTCTCCCAAGGCAAAGTGGTCTCAGGTGAGGGGCCAGACAAAGAATGGTTCAAAAACCCTATGAGTGACCGAGGTAGAGATGGAGTGACCCTGCCCGGAGGAAGCCCGGGGCCCCCGTCTGGAGCCAGGCCCAGATGGAGGGCTCGTCAGCGAGCGTCTGGTGGCCGGGTTTGCCACGGAGCCCGGTCGGGCACAGCCCGAAAAAGCTACGTGGCACCTATCTCTCCATCCCATGGGCCCACCACCTGTGGGAGGAACCGCTGGGGTTGGGTGCGCTGCCATATGGGTGGCAGTGAAGGTCAGGGGCCTCGACGGACCAGACCCTGGGCAGCAGACGCTGGCTCTGGGGACGTGGAATGTCACCTCTCTGTGGGGGGAAGGAGCCGGAACTTGTGCGGGAGGTGGAGCGCTACCGGTTAGATCTGGTGGGGCTTACCTCTACGCACAGTCTCGGTTCTGGAACCATACTCCTGGATAGGGGTTGGACTCTTTTCTTCTCCGGAGTTGCCCAGGGTGTGAGGCGCCGGGCGGGTGTGGGGATACTCACAAGCCCCCCCGGCTGAGCGCCGCTACGTTGGAGTTTAACCCGGTGGACGAGAGGGTCGCCTCCCTACGCCTGCGGGTTGTGGGGGGGAAAACTCTGACTGTTGTTTGTGCATATGCACCAAACAAGAGTTCGGAGTATTCGGCCTTCTTGGAGACCTTGAGTGGAGTCCTGCATGGGGCTCCAGTCGGGGACTCCATAGTTCTGCTGGGGGGACTTCAACGCGCACGTGGGCAATGATGGAGACACATGGAGAGGCGTGATTGGGAGGAACGGCCTCCCTGATCTAAACCAGAGTGGTTGTTTGTTGTTGGACTTCTGTGCTAGTCATGGATTGTCTATAACGAACACCATGTTCGAACATAGGGATGCTCATAAGTGTACTTGGTACCAGAGCACCCTAGGCCAAAGGTCAATGATCGATTTTATAATCGTTTCATCTGATCTGAGGCCGTATGTTTTGGACACTCGGGTGAAGAGAGGGGCGGAGCTGTCAACCGATCACCATCTGGTGGTGAGTTGGGTCAGGGGGTGGGGGGAAGACTCTGGACAGACCTGGTAAGCCCAAACGGGTAGTGCGGGTAAATTGGGAACGTCTGGAGGAGGCCCCTGTCCGACAGACTTTCAACTCACACCTCCGGCGGAGCTTTTCGTGCATCCCTGTGGAGGCTGGGGGGCATTGAACCCGAGTGGACAATGTTCAAAGTTTCCATTGCTGAAGCTGCGGTGAGGAGCTGTGGTCTTAGGGTCTTAGGTGCCTCAAGGGGCGGTAACCCACGAACACCGTGGTGGACACCGGTGGTCAGGGAAGCCGTCCGACTGAAGAAGGAGTCTTTCCGGGATATGTTATCCCAGAGGACTCCGGAGGCAGTTGCAAGGTACCGAAGGGCCCGAAGGGCTGCAGCCTCTGCCGTGAAAGAGGCAAAGCAGCGGGTGTGGGAGAAGTTCGGAGAAGACATGGAGAAGGACTTTCGGTCGGCACCAAGGTGCTTCTGGAAAACCGTTCGCCACCTCAGGAGGGGGGAAGCGGGGAACCATCCAAGCTGTGTACAGTAAGGATGGGACGCTGTTGACCTCAACTGAGGAGGTAATAGGGCGGTGGAAGGAGCACTTTGAGGAACTCCTAAATCCGACTAATACGCCCTCTATGGTAGAGGCAGAGCTGGAGGATGATGGGGGGGGATTGTCGTCAATTTCCCTGGTGGAGGTTGCTGAGGTAGTTAAACAACTCCACAGTGGCAAAGCCCCAGGAATTGATGAGATCCGTCCAGAAATGCTTAAAGCTCTGGGTGTGGAGGGGTTGTCTTGGTTGACACGCCTCTTCAACATTGCGTGGAAGTCTGGGACGGTGCCTAAGGAGTGGCAGACCGGGGTGGTGGTTCCCCTTTTTAAAAAAGGGGGGACCAGAGGGTGTGTGCCAATTACAGGGGTATCACACTTCTCAGCCTCCCCGGTAAAGTCTACTCCAAGGTGCTGGAAAGGAGGGTTCGGTCGATAGTCGAACCTCAGGTTGAAGAGGAACAATGCGGATTCCGTCCTGGTCGTGGAACAACGGACCAGATCTTTACTCTCGCAAGGATCCTGGAGGGAGCCTGGGAGTATGCCCAACCGGTCTACATGTGTTTTGTGGATCTGGAGAAGGCGTATGACCGGGTGCCCCCGGGAGATACTGTGGGAGGTGCTGCGGGAGTACGGGGTGAGGGGGGTCCCTTCTCAGGGCCATCCAATCTCTGTACGACCAAAGCGAGAGCTGTGTCCGGGTTCTCGGCAGTAAGTCGGACTCGTTTCAGGTGAGAGTTGGCCTCCGCCAGGGCTGCGCTTTGTCACCAATCCTGTTTGTAGTATTTATGGACAGGATATCGAGGCGTAGTCGGGGTGGAGAGGGGTTGCAGTTCGGTGGGCTGGGGATCTCATCGCTGCTTTTTGCAGATGATGTGGTCCTGATGGCATCATCGGCCTGTGACCTTCAGCACTCACTGGATCGGTTCGCAGCCGAGTGTGAAGCGGCTGGGATGAGGATCAGCACCTCTAAATCGGAGGCCATGGTTCTCAGCAGGAAACCGATGGAGTGCCTTCTCCAGGTAGGGAATGAGTCCTTACCCCAAGTGAAGGAGTTCAAGTACCTTGGGGTCTTGTTCGCGAGTGAGGGGACAATGGAGCGGGAGATTGGTCGGAGAATCGGCACAGCGGGTGCGGTATTACATTCAATTTATCGCACCGTTGTGACGAAAAGAGAGCTGAGCCAGAAGGCAAAGCTCTCAATCTACCGGTCAGTTTTTGTTCCTACCCTCACCTATGGTCATGAAGGCTGGGTCATGACCGAAAGAACAAGATCCAGGGTACAAGCGGCCGAAATGGGTTTCCTCAGGAGGGTAGCTGGCGTCTCCCTTAGAGATAGGGTGAGAAGCTCAGTTATCCGTGAGGAGCTCGGAGTAGAGCCGCTGCTCCTTCACGTCGAAAGGAGCCAGTTGAGGTGGTTCGGGCATCTGGTAAGGATGCCCCCTGGGCGCCTCCCTAGGGAGGTGTTCCAGGCACGTCCAGCTGGGAGGAGGCCCCGGGGAAGACCCAGTACTAGGTGGAGGGATTATATCTCCAACCTGGCCTGGGAACGCCTCGGGATCCCCCAGTCGGAGCTGGTTAATGTGGCTCGGGAAAGGGAAGTCTGGGGTCCCCTGCTGGAGCTGCTACCCCCGCGACCCGACCCCGGATAAGCGGACGAAGATGGATGGATGGATGGATATAAAAGCTGGCCTGATGGTCATATCCCTATCACAAGTGCTCACCTTTTGTAGTCCAAGTAGGAGGTGAACATTGAAGTTTGCACTCATCGGTACAACTGTGAAGCAAAGAGAGGGTGTTTCACAAATTAAGGTGGAAGTAACACATCTTAAGAGGAAGTAATTAACACAAAGGCCGTTTTTAACTTCAGCAAGCAAACAACTGCATGTTGTTGAAAATGGTACTAATAGAAAGAAAGATAATGCTTCATCTCTCTTCATCTGTCACAGTTACTACTAATGGCTACCTTAAGAATGCAGCTAAGGATTATGGGCTGTAGGTTCCTCTGGGCTCCCCTTCTTTTTCCTCTTTAATCTGTGACAAATATCTGCCTGTCCACCCACTTAACAATAAACCACTCAATAAATAACTGGACACATTCCTCACTGAAATTAAGAGATGTTTGAGCCCTACCCTGACAAGAGCTGATTGGATGCCCCATGTATATTTTTTACTAATGATTCTTTTTTTTGTCTAACCAGGAAGACCTTGGCCA
The DNA here is from genome assembly GCF_031162955.1 of Sander vitreus. Classification (NCBI taxonomy): domain Eukaryota; kingdom Metazoa; phylum Chordata; class Actinopteri; order Perciformes; family Percidae; genus Sander; species Sander vitreus. The sequence continues at coordinate 12,545,984 of NC_135860.1, forward strand.
AATGTAACCTCTTCACAACATTGTTTATGTTTGTGTAGTCTATATCCACGACGTTCCACTTCCGGGATTGCTTCGTTGCCGTCACTCTTTTCAGCCGTTCAGCCAGTCCGTTATCTTCCGTTTTGTTTGTGTTGGAATTTTAAATTCCGGTCGATTTATGAGGACTATGGTTAACTGCTCCTCAGATCTCTGCAAGGTAAATCAAGACAGCTAGCTAGACTGGCTGTCCAATCTGAGTTTTCTGTTGCACAACTAAAACAACTTTTGAACATTTACGTTCCACCAAAACAAGTTCCTTCCCGAGGCTATTTTGGAGCAGCACCATGGTTTTTCCTGGTGCTTAGTACCACCCATGACGATTGTGATTGGTTTAAAGAAATACCAATAAACCAGAGCACGTTTTTCTCCCATCCCAGAATGCTTTGTGGGCTAGCCAGACCTTCCTCCGCGGTGCTGTGGAAGAAGGTCTGGCAAAGCGAGACTAATGTTAGTGTAGATTTCAACCACTGTTTCAAATTAACAACAATCTTTTAGACACAATGTATCCAAAAGATTGATCAATATCTATTGTTTTCATCCAGATATTTTAAGGGTCCTCTCTCAGTAAACCAAGCAGTACATTTAGCAAATGGCCACTTGTTTAGTAAATGTTAAAATGTCAGCAATCCAGTTTTAGTGTCTCGTAACTTCTCTCTTTTGTTGCCAACAAATGGAAAGATTTAACAAAGTCGGAAGTGCGCTGCAAGTTTCAATTCAACAAACCAACTTCCCCATTAACAACTTTAAATTAAAACAATGCCAAAGAGCAGGATGGGAACAATGTGTGTACCAAAAGCTCATATACATTAGTATACTCACTTCTTGCATGGCTCACACTTGTCCTTGACTCTGTAGTAGTTCTCTTTACATTGACACACAGTGTTGTTATCTGGTGTACCTGTGCACAAGAATATGAGCCACAGAATTAATAAAGAAAAGGATTTCACATAGACATAACTGAGTATTAGTACAGTTCATAACATTGCCAGATCTGTAAGAAGACTTACATGTCTGTTTTTCCTTTTCATCCTGTCTACACTGTGAACATCTCAGACACTCGTATGTTTCTGAGTCAATGTTAGACTTGTAATAACCATCCTCACATTTACAAATCGTGTTTTTGTTTGATTGACATGATGATACCTCCTCTTCATGCTTTGCTGCTGAGGAAGAGTTTAAAAGGGAGAAACAGTGAACAAAGAAGACCATAACCTGATACAACACAACAAAAATCAAAGAGGTGAAACTGATTTAGAAAAAAGTAATGTTGTTCCACCTTTGCAGCGTCTGCAACTTCTGCAGTTGGGGGAGTAGTTCAGCTCGTCTGTGTATTGGCCATCAGGACATGTTGTGCAGTTACTTCTCTGACCCATAGCATGACACATTTCTACAAGCTTAAAACCTGGAAAACATGAACATCACATGTAAACACAGTTAACATTTGCAGAATGGATTTAATCAAAGAAGAAAAAGTCGGCCTGTGTGATATTTCCATAAATAAGAATGCTACTGTGAATTATGTGCGGTGTGCAGGAGGCCATACAGTACCTGGTAAGCATTTGTTGCAACAAATTCCCTTTTCAGTGATATAGTCACCAATTGGACACCTCTGCTCCTCTGAAGGTTGGAACAATGTCAGAGTGGGGATGAACATGCACTGTAACATAGAATATGCAATGAATGCAACAAAACAAGACAGTTTTTCATGAATTCATGCAATTTCAAAGTACAATATTTAGTGTATCACTTCATGTTTTTCTCACCATAAGGAGCAGTATTGTACCAACAGGGGATTTTATGTCCCATCTTCCTCTGTGTCCAGCTCCCTCCATATCTTACAGGTTTAGCTCAATCCATCGGAGGCCACCTGCAAGGAAAACAATGTGTCAAACATCTCTAACAGCCATGGTAATAGTGACATAATTTAAAGGCATTGTGCAATCTATTGCTGAGTCCATCTTTTGCTAAATGATGGACAGACAATAAGCTCTGGGCCCACACACTACGAATGAATGCCCTAAATGTACAATGAAATCAAGATTAATTCATATGTATAATATCATAGGTAAAAACAACTAAGACTTAGTATAATGTTGTTGTTTTAATTTGCCACCAAAAAATGCTGTATAAACAATCATGGGCCTATGATGATACTTTCATCTAGCACCACCAACAGGCCACAGTTTGTTGTACAAAGCAGGTCATGGCAGGTTACCAATTCCCATGAGGCTTAGCTGTACTTTGACATTAATGCATAACATGCACACAAGCATTCATGATTAGAGTGTTACTGACTGCTGTTTATACAAAACTAATGCACTGTATCTTATTCATGAAGCTTTATCAACTTTCTTTTGAAATATAAACCTAAATACCATAATGTTCAGAAAACCCTGTTAGGGGGTCACGGGGCAAAAATGAAATACTGGGCTCCAATATTGGCCCCATAACACCATAGTCCTCCCATTCTCCACTTCACTGCCTGACCCCAGGTTTGCTAATTCATGTGGTATTTTGCCTAAACACAAAGTACTCAAAGATAAAGCAGGACCCACTTTAGTGCCTTTAACATTTCAGTTGATATTGTGCTTTGGTGCATATTCCTAAAGTTTTAAATAAACAAATGCCAGGGCCCTGGGGCCAGTTAGTAGCTAATTGAGCCTTGAGTACACCTGTGGCTGAAAATATATAGCTTTATATCTGATAAAAGTTGATGCACGGCTGAGCTTGACAGAATGAGTCTGAGATGTCCTAAAATGACCAGTGTAAAGAAGTTAAAATCCTCTGATTTGACGTGGCCTTTACTCAGGCGCTGACTCAGGTTATATTTTAGAAGAACAGCAGTTTTCTCAATATATTTCCATAAATCAATAATGTTTTCTGGTGAGTAAATAAAAGTCTTTTGTCCATAATTTAAGTTGTTTAAAATTAAATCTATCCAAACAGCATTAAATAACTCATGACCCTCAGCCTGATTACGTTAAAGGGTCAATTCACCCAAATTACAAATGATGCGTTTCCGAATTCATGGTATCTAACCTGTCGTTAGCTTTAGATTTAGCTGTTGTTGTTGCTGCCAACACAACAAAATGGAGGTCAATGGAATTTAACTTGAGGTGTTGATTATTAATCAGGATCATACATACACTTTGCGATGGACAAGTTTTTCTTGGAACCACTTTCTAACAAAGTCCAAATGAAAACAGTTGACAGATCTGCGGATTAATTAGAGTTATATTATATTACATTGGGGAGGGGGCTGAAGTTTCAGAGGTGGTTTTCTCAACACATAAGCAGCACAAAACTACCTGCAAGATCAGCTAGAGGTAAACAAGAAACTGTTGATTTACTTGATATTTGGATAAAAAGTAAAAGCCACTGTATTTTATTTTTTTGCTAAATATCATATTGCCCTTATACTGAGATGTAACGAATTTGAGATTAAAGGCAAACTCTTTGCATATTCTTTCATTGAAATGGGTCATTTAAGGTTGTCTCTAAAAAGGTTAAATAGACATGGATTCTCCTCTGCCATAAATAACCCTTTGTAAGTAATTGAAGGGGATTCAACACACATTAAAGAAAAATGCATTTTAATTTATTATATTTTACGGAATATGTAGCTCGAGAAGAAATAAACAATTAATTGGTCTACAGCAAATTTAAAAAACGACTCTTGCATATTTCTTCGCCACTTGTTTGTCTTGTTTAGCTTCGCCCTCACTTCCTTGTCGCACTGAAACGCTAAGATTTAACTTGAATGTTTAACTTTAAAACCTTCAAAACTCCACCTGACGACTTACGTGTTTACAGAAAACGTTGAGGTATACGAACTAAATCAGTATTTTACTGTTTTTCTTTCTTGTCTCATGGTTTCGGTTTACGCCTACCACTGCCCCAAGTCTGATATGAATCTCCCCTTCCCACAGACTCACATGCAGAGCTATATAACCGCCACTTACCTGGACAACTACTGTCACACCGAGCGATACCTCTTTTACTTCAGGTCCATATATCGACATTAATGTAGATTTAATTCAATATAACTATGTATATTTGCTTTTACCGAAGGTTGAGCGACTGTGCCATTGCCCCTTTCGGCTAAGCACCAGCGTAGGCGGACTAAACGGGAAATAGCTGCGTCACGAGACCATTTCAAGGAATTGTGAGTGAGGCAGAGCTGGCAAGAAATAGCCGATCTGCAGGAAAAAAATACCAAAACCTGTAATGCACACAGGAGAGTCTGCAGGCGAATCACTGTCAGAGGATTATATCTCAAAACATAGAAGATAGACACTGGTGCATGGCCGCTCGCACACATCCATCACAACATTATTAAATGAAAATAAAAGTACAGTATATATATATATATATTATAATGACCAAAGAATGTGCAGATGTTTAAGGTATAAAGAATATGTGCAATGTGCAGAGATGATAATAATAAAAACAAATGTGATGTTAATGTAATGCATTGGGTCAGATGTTGAGACTTTATGTTATTGCAGAGGAGCAACTTGAATATGTACCTTTAATTGTCAAATTGAGTACATTTTAAGGTATTCAGTCAGGGGAACTTAATGGACACTCAAAAAGACATTTTATAGATTTATATGATAACTGTATGCATTTCTAATCAATTAATATGTCTTTAAAAAAAACATGAAATCCTCAAATTAAAGCTATTAAGAGGATCAAATAAAGGTTAAATCACCTTTATTGTAGGTCCATTCCTGTATAGAGTAAGTGCAGACAATGAAGTAAGAATAACTTAATTCACTGTAATTACAGTCACCATAATTATACTATAGGCTGGTATGTGATTCAGCGGGCCAGCAGACTGTAACCTCACGTGACTTTGCTGGTACAGTTCATGAAAGAGCTCAGTCAGCAGAGCAAGAGAAGTAGTTCCTCAGAAAGCCCACATCCTTCCTTTTTCAGTGAGCAAAAAAAAAAGTGTCTTCAGCTCTCTACTCTTCCTCCCCCCCCTTTCTCTTTCTCTCTCTTAGGTTCCATGCAGAGAAATAGTAAAATTACAGCAGATGTTGCATACAGACATTTAAGTAGTCTTTTCTTATGTGCATGTGCAAATACTGGTGAGATTAATACAGCCTGTGAGGAGAGATTTATTTGTGCATGTAGTTTCAAGCCAAGTAAAAAATACATTTAGTTTATTATCCATTTATTTCATCACAACAACCTCAACATGTTCCTGGCAAGTTCAAATCATACTAATTCTTTCGGTCAAGCAGCCTAATACCAAAACCTCAAGATAAGGATGACCAGGTTTGCTCTAAGTCAGTTCAGAGTGATTTGAATGCTCAGTCATCTCTCTTCCAGTCATTCCTGTACTCTGTTTGAGTAGTGCCAAAAGCCACACTGGGGCCACAGAGGCAGTCCCTTTATGATACTGCCTCGTCATATGTAGGCCCCGTTTCACAGTTGACACAAAGTCACGTGGTGTGGCCTGGTTTTTGTGAAAAAATAACGAAGATGGTGAGAAGAGCACATGACATCTAAATGGTGAATGTGCCAAGATGAAAATAAGCTGCCATGAAAGTGTCAACTCAGTTTTAGATGAGGATGTTTCTGAAGTGGAGACTGTTTGAATAAAAACAGAGACACTGGCAGTGAATAAAAATAAGTGTTTGGGGAAAGATATTCACACAAATGTAGATTAGCTGGTCATCACTAATCAAGTAATAACACAAAAAAGTTCTCACACTTACAAAGTTTTTACTGTAATAGAAGGGATTTCCCAAAGCCTCATCACTCTGTTTGTTAACTGCAGCATTTAACTCTCTTTTTATTTTTTTTAAAGATAATTTTTTGGGAATTTTAGGCCCTCATTTATATAGGACAGCTGAAGACATGAAAGGGGAGAGAGAGGGGGAATGACACACAGCAAAGGGCCGCAGGTCGGAGCCAAACCCAGGGCTGCTGCGTCGAGGAGAAAACCTCTATATATGGGCAAACGTTCTACCAGGTGAGCTACCCAGGCGCCCAGCATTTTACTCTCATCTGGACAATTTAAGCCCCAGTGGACAGATAATCATCTAAGCTACCACACACAGAAACTATTACACACAAGCAATGCAGTTAGGAGTAATTCAAACATACAGTATGTGACTTGTCACTATCTGAAGGTAGACATATGTCAGATCATTCACACAGTAATATCTTGATATTTGAATTTTCACATGCATAAGATAAGATAACTAATGTTACTTTTGGTATTGTTAATTGTATTACTCACTCCTGTGTGTCATAAGATTGCAAAGCAGCTCATCAGAATAATGCCATTTCTTGGAATTTGTATCTCCTCAACATGAATGACCTTGTCATTCAAGTCATTCAAAAAGAGACACAGACGGATATAAGAAAGAGAGAAAGAGAGATTGTTTTTTTCAGCCAAAAGATTGATTTTGGGTGAAACGAGAGCGATGGTTCCTGTGGAAAAAAAGTGGAGGCTGAAGGAGCGTACGTTTTTGTGCACAGAGCCAGGGGGTCGCAGCAAAAGACAGACAGGATGAGAGAGTAGAGCAGAGAGATTTCATCAACATCGTCAAAATGTACGGCTTTCATAATGAGTCATCACTGACATTTTATGAATAATCCCCTGACACACTTCTGGTCCCCTGTTCATTCTCACACTCAGAGGGTCCCAGGTTACACCTTGTCTCACCATCTCGTCCACGGTAAGCAAAGACTGTAAGCAAGACGTTTTCAGCCGTAGCTGTCAGTCAAACCTGTGATATAAAGTTGGAAAGGTGTTTGTGTTAATACAAGGCTGATTTTCTCTATCAGTACTATTGTATGTTATCTGAAGTGTGTGTACAGTAAATTGTGTAGCTTCACTGCCAAAGTCTGTGTCTATTATTATGACTTGTGTGAATGCTATAACAAGCGCATAACAGAGATGCATGTTCTGTAAGTGTGTGTAAGTGTCTGTTTGTTAGTATATATATATATATGATCAAATAAATCATTGTTTTCCCACAACCTTGTCTTTCTGCTCATCCTCCTTCTCTTCTTCCCAGATGCAGCCACTCTGTTTTTTTGCTTTTACTTTCCTGGCCAGTCTCTCTTTCCTCTCTGCTGTGCTTTCCATAGACTGCAATGAAAGAGAATATGACTGGCCATTGGAACAACCCTACTTATGCTGTGGCAAATGTCCACCAGGTACAATGACTTCCTTTCGTCTAAATAGATTTCATAGTTTTGATACAAACAGGTTATAACTATAAAGTACTGTTTTTATTCCAGGCAAACATATGGTTCGGCGTTCATTCAAAACTTGTGAAATTGAGTGTAAATCTTGCACAAGGGACCTGTTCAATGAAAAGTACAACGTAAAACTGACCTGCGACTATTGTGAAAACTGCGATAAACGTGAGTAATATTCAACAGCTTTTGTCTGGTTGTGTTAAGTTTGTGTGAGACCTGAACTGTGTGAAGATCCTACTTATAGACGTACAACAGAAACCAGACTCTAAAGCCACTCACAGAGACTCAATAATGGTGTAAAGGGGTGAATTATTGCTCATACAGGAGATTTGAACCCTTCTTTACTTTGTTATCTGATAATGTATCATAACCCAGATGCATGTTTAATATGGTTGTTAGACTGTATAATTATTAGATATACAGGTTGAAGAAGAATGCAAGACATCTTAAAACTGAAACAGAAACACAGAGCAAAAATCCATGTGGATTAAACATTACTATAGAAATACTATCTGTCATCCCCCTCATCTGTGATACATTGTGGTTCCCTGTTTATATGTCTTTTGAGCATGATATGATGAGTGAGTCATCATTTCTCTGGAGTTGTGGCCAGTCCAGTTACAGCATAAGGTTTTGTGCTGTAACTGTGCTTTTAGTTGTTACTCAACTCTGTCTGTAAATAATGATTTCAGAGGTTTAAACTATGTAGAGACCTAAGGTCACATATGCAAGGGGATTTCCCATTCTGTGTGTCATGGTGGGATACAGTCAGAGAGAGATTAAAAGGAGGGGCGATTGGGGGGTCTGAGAACCCCTCCATGAACTAGCTCAGAAGATTATTAGGGTGGGATTCTGCAGCAGTATCTACACCAGCATCAGTAGCACAGCCCACCATTTGTGGTAAAGACAGGAGGTTCAAAAAGTGTAGACCATCGTCATGTCGGTGGAAAAAAAAGAAAAACATAAAAAGGTGGTAAACATCGGAAAGAGCAGCAGACACTAAAATGTCATATTCTATGGTATTACTCAAGTCTGTGCCCTGCTACAGGTGAGGAAAACAGCCTGTTGTGCTTATTTTTAAATGTCACTGTGGAAAACACAGAAGGGAGAGAAAGTATGTGATTCTCAGTCAGAATCTTGACTTTTATGTGTGCACCAAGATGCTCTCTATACATATCGTAATCAAAGGGTTAACATTTTTCGATCTATCTAATGTTACAGTGCAGCTGTAAACAAACCTTTTACAGTCTGACATTACACTGGGGGTATAAAGATGGGTGTTCAAAATGTCAAAACACCTTTAATCCTACACATGCAGGGGCTTTATACTAATTACCGGCTATGGAAACTAATTCAGGTGGAAATGATTCAACCCACACAAAAAACTCACTGCTCTTGCAATACAACAGTATTAATATTTTTTTGGTTATACTTTGGTCTCAATCAGGGTGTTAACGCTATGCAAAGATTTAGATGTGCAAACAGTGTCAAAGGAGGTACATATTTTCAACTTTTGTACTAATATTGTCCTGCAGTAAAACAATTCCAGTTTTCAAACACCAGTTACTGTAATTGTTGTAGTTTTATAAACTATGTTGTACTGGTTTTATAAAACAAATATATATTTAATGACTATGGCTCCATGGGACTCATAGTAGTTAGAGTAGGTAGTTTTTTCTTTGTTAATTTGTGAATCTATGTTAAAGTATGCACGTTAAAGCATTCTGTAAAAAAGTAAAATGTTTCATCAAAGTGAAATACTGCTTTCACTGAGAAATAACAGTTGTGTCTGTCTCTAAAGAATATGTATCAAAAGTGGTAATATAACCGCCCTATGACTTAAAACCAGAATCTTTACCTGTTGTGCCGTTTGTGAGTAATTTCTCAGTTTCTGAGTCATGTCATGTTTTACAGGCAACCTTTGTGCATACCGTGTGTTCGTCACACGCTAACAGGATTATGATTACACTCTATCTTTTAATGATTGTTGTTTTTTTTGTTTTGTTTTTACAGCAAACATGGAGTACAGCTCACACTGTAATGTCACTCATAACGCTGTGTGCAGATGTAAAGATGGCTACAGATGCACAGACCAATCCTGCAAACAGTGTGTGCCGATACCACCCTTCACCACCAAACCTACACTCCCTCCATCCACTACAGGTACCTGAGAGTCAGCTGTAGCATTACATTTGAAAGCTAGTATCTAATAAGGGAAGACATTTTTCTAATCGCTTCAAATGCGCATGAATGCACCATTCTTGCATAGTTTCTTTTATCAAGCTGCACAACCTAAGTTTCATACAGATTTTATGAAGAAACACAAACTTTAAATATATAAAAACATGAAAAAATAACATATATTATGGAAAACACTGAAACACAGTCAACACCAGGATGCAAGGTTACCATGGAAAACAAATTATTACCAGAAACAACCTTTCTGGTTCAGCATCTGTTGCACCGCAACCAACATTAATGATGGGTGTGGGGCAGCCATAACCACATGTGAGTGCAATTGTGTGATGTCGCTGTTCTTTGGATCTATGTTGTTTTAAAACTGTCCTCTATCATAAACAGCTTCACTCACTCAATTATTTGCGTTCCTTCCCCTTTGACAATGAGTGCATTGTGCTGATAATGCCTCTCCTCACACTTGTTTGCAAACTTTAAGGTGAAAATGTCAGTGTTGTGTTTACAGTTTGTTTTTCTGCCCCAAAGAGGCCAAACAAATCTATTAACACTTATTTTAGGGACTGTAGATTCAGCTGTCAGAGATACTATGCAGATTGTGTAATCAATTCATTCAACTATCATTTTTGCACTACATGATATTTTGTTCCATCTGTTTCATCAACCAGCTCCATAAAAAAATGGGGTCTTTGTTCTTTTAAGGCACCCACCTAGCTATGCCCCTGTTTATCACTGCTTTAAAGAAGTTCACCAGAACTGAAACCATGGCATCATGTTGTACTGTAGCAATAGAAATAAAATGGAATCAGTTGATATTAATTTTGGTCTTTTACATGTTCTGACTTCAGTTAGCGACTGTTTGTTTACTCTGCAGTATCTATGGAGTAAGGTCACACACACACAAGGTGACTCAAGTTAATTATCAGTCGTGTTGTGTGGTTTTAAATGCAGACTTACTGATTAGTGTTAAAAGATAAGGGACCTCAGAGTGAGCTCACTGACTAATCTGAACTATAAACAGTTTCTAATTTCCATTGAACTATTACATGTGTCTGCACTGAGCTGATAAGTTTTTTTCTCTTCCCCTCTAGCCCTGAAACCTGGAGCCTACCACACAGGTGAGCTCTTTCTTCAGTGAATGTTCATTTAAATCTTTCAAAAATTTCAAAAAATGTCTCTCTTACACTGTTACACATTCTTACAGATACAGTGTGGTTCCTGGTGATAATTGCCCTCCTCTGTGCAGGAATTGCACTCGTTGTTGTAACAAAGATCAAGCCCTTTCTGCACTGGATCAAAGCAAAGCACAGTTAGTAGATTATTATTATTATTATGATGATTATGAAGCCGATAACCAATATACAAACACAGAAAGTACACTGAGCATAGTAGTCTTATCATTTTATAATGTGCAAGGATTTATGTTTTTTTATCATCTAAAGTGATTATGTATTTCAATCTAATTACTAAAAAGAACTTCCCCTATTCTGTTGTTGCTCAGGTTACCTTTTGGCTAAAGAACCTGTACCAGTACCACAATTCTCAGAGGACGAAGAAGTATCCAAGCCTGTCCAGGAAGTGCGAGGGAAATGTGATGTATGAATTCAAGAGCCTGAACTTGGATAAGCGAGCATTTAAGAGAGGGGGCAAGGTGGAAGGTGGGGGTGTGGCCTTGACCAACTGCCATGTTTCGCTCGTTTTCAAGCCATGATGTTGCTCTCTTTCTCATGGGCGGGCCAAATTCTCTGGGCGGGCAAAGCAGATAAAGGGGAGCTAACCTTCCTCTTTATGACGTCATAAGGAGGAGATTCCAGATCGGCCCATCTGAGCTTACTTTTTCTCAAAGGCAGAGCAGGATACCTAGAGCTTAGTTTACACCTATTGCCATTTCTAGCCACTGGGGGACCATAGGCAGGCTGGGGGAACTCATATTAATGTTAAAAAACCTCATAAAGTGAAGTTTTCATGCCATGGGACCTCAAAGGAAAACAAACAGAGATACAGAAGCTGAAAGACACTGAAAATACAGAGTGTGACACTGTTATGCATGAGTTAGAAACTGTGCAGTACGTTTCTAAATGGTGGTATGTACTATGGTACAAAAAAGTAAAAGATATTTCACATCTTTTATATGTGTATATATAAATAAATTTTTTTTTCAGATTCTACACATCAAATGTGAATGTTAAGGTCACTTTTAACTTACAAACAGTACATTTCTACATAGTTTTCTTTTTCAAAATAAAGTTTTATTGAAACCAAAATGTCTAATATTTATGCAAAACATTTAACATTCAGGTTTTAATACTTAAGAGAGCTGCCAGAGCGTATTAAAGTGTATTTACATGGTATTTTAAATTATAACTTACAAAGGAGATCACCCTGGTCTTCCCAGAGTTAAAGTCTCTGGTGTGCACTGACCACAACCTTTTCAAGAACCTGCAGATAAAAATGTCTTTGGAGAGCACTGAGGTCCCTTCACAACAACACGTTTGCAAGAGGGAGATGGATCTGCCCAACACACATCTGTTGTTTCACAGTTTTACGGTTCCTTCCTTTAAAGAAATGTGTTTAGCATCAGTCTGAATGCCAGAGGTCATAACCACCAAAACAAATATTCTGGGATTTTATGACCCATCATAACGCCTCCTCTTTGGACACGTGGCAGTCCTTCCCTTGCTCCTGGGAGGGAAAGAAAATGCTGTCATTCTCTCCGCTCCTCTCCTCCTCAGAGAGATGAATACTGGGAGATGATGTCGGATGAAACACAGGACAGTCTCTCTCGTCTGCTTCTTCGCTGATCACTCTCTCGGCCGCCTTCCCACATTCAGTTGTCGGACCAACTTGGCCTGTAAACTGACTGAGCAAGCTAAAGATGACTGTCCCCGGATTGTGGACATGAACTGGACCTACAGAGACCAAAACAAGCAAAGAGTGCACTTAAAGGAATGTTTTAATTGACCCATAGATGTAGATGTACATTAACATATATTTTACAGAGTAGGACAACTAAGTACAACTCAGACTCATAACAGAAACAGAGCTGCATCTTTAACATGTTTTATTTTCTTAATGACTCCACAAAGTGAGTCAAGTATTTCATTTGAAAGTCTTCATTTTACTCATCAGTACCCAGATTGGCTGCTGAGAGGCCCGATGGCTGCTGCTTTGCACTGAATGAGTCTCTGGGAATCTGATGAGTTGACTCCTTTGGCTTGCGAGAAGCGTCTCTACCTCCCTAAAGAAGAACATGTCAGTCAGTGTGGGGCAAACAAAAGAGAAATTATGTCATATATATATATATATATATATATATATATATATGTAGATGCATTATAGAATGAAGTTTGGAAATTAGCTACTTACTTCATTGCAAAACGTTGCAATAGCTGGAAAACAAACAAAAAATAAATGAATAATACAAAGTCAGTTTCTTCACACATGCCCATCAATGGTGAATCAACATGTAAATGATTTACAAAGCAACTAACCATCTACAAAGCAAATGACAAATTTCTAATCAATAATTTCTAAAGGCTTTCAGTAAACTGTTCATTGTTTCCCAGAAGTGCTGTGATCATAAAGTTCAAGGCTTGGATTGACCAGAAACTGAACCTGTTGTGGATGCAAACACCATCTTACCTTGCTTGAAACATCTTTCATCTCCGGGGCGGCAAACTAAAAGTAGGATCACAAGGGCCACACATCCCACAACAACCACTGGACACAAGATAGCTGCCAGCTGACTGCTCGTCTTGTCTGAGTGAAAAAGACAAGAATAAAATCTCTGTGAGGTTGTACTTAGGCACAACAGTGCTTTAAGTTAAATGCTAATATACTCACAATGACAATGCTAACGTGCTGATGTGAAGCAGGTAATATTTATCAGGTTCACCAACATAGTTAAGCCTGTTAACATGCTAACATATGATAATTATCACTAATCACAAAGTACAGCCAAGGCTGATGTCATTAGTTTTGCAGGTATTTGGTCATAAAGTAATTGGACAAATTTGAATTTTTGAGCTGATGATGGTGCTACAGGCAAAGTCAGGGGATTTCCAAAGTCAGTAGAATTCGTCATCTGGGAACCATTAATGTTTATACAAAGGTCTGTGCCAATCCATCCAATAGATGTTGAGCTATTATACAGTATAAATAAAAACTCTAGCTGGTGCTACAGGAAACACACAAGGAATAACCAATGTAGGATTTATCCTCTGGGCACTATAGATATATGTACCAAATGAAATGGCAATCCACCCAATAGTTGTCTAGACATTTCAATAAAAGCCAATATGTCAAACTGCTAGCGGCACTAGAGGAAAAGTCAGGGTATCACCAAAGACAGTAATCCTCTGGGGATTGTGTGTCTGACACGAATACAGAAACGTCTGTACAAAATGTAATGACAACCAATGAGGCATAGCCATCACTAGAGCCATGGCACTATAGGTTATTGTGCCTCAAAACAATAGAAATCAATTGAAAATATTGTACACTCTCTACATACTCGTCTTCTCACACTCACCTTCTTTGAGACGTGTGCCATTTCCTGCCGGTGGGACTGACTGAGTGCCACACCTGTGTGAGGTAAGGGTGAATTGTTGAGTATCTCAAATATTTGACCCAAAGAACAAGGACTGACTGCAATATCTGTAATGTCGATATTAAATGCTAAAATAATCTTAATGTAATACACTGTAACTGAGAGCATTTTGAGTCATCTACATAGATGTAGGGTGTCGTGTGAATCTCAAGTTTTAAAATTCCACTCTGTGAGTAATTCATCGTGTATTGTTTTGAAGGAAATCCATGACTTACTTAGGAAATCTGCAAGGTTTGCTGGAAGTGCTGCTATGTCCTGAGGAAGCTAAGGAAGGTGTGCGTTTATATTTGACTGAAAAACCAGCAGCTGCTTCTGTAGAACAAAAAAACATCACAGTACAGTGTGAAGCAGAAAAAAAGTGTTAGGTTTAAACATCATTCCTCATCGTCATCCTCTGTTTCAAAGTACTAGTACATGAACATTTCTATTTTGGGACTCTTTGTACTGCTAAGTCACTACATTCTACATTTCAGAAAGAAGTTTTGTGTTCAATTTATCTTAATACATTTAACTGACAGCTGTACTTGTTACTTTGCAGATTATAATTGTACATTCTTCTTGAAATCAGAAAAAAATATCACTGTTGTTGGGTAAGAGTTGTATCTTAATGGCACCCTGGTGGTCTAGAGGCAGGGGTGATTCTACGATCAGACCTTAAGGGGGGCCCCTAATGAGAATGTGACACGGATACAGTGCCTTGCAAAAGTTTTTTGCAACTTTTTGACACTATTAACACTATGATGGAACTAAACCTGACATTTCATAAGTCACAGTAATAACGACCAATATGACACAATGTTCTAACATTCAGCAATTTTAGTTGCTTACGTTTCAATTTGGATTCTAATCTTCGCCATGAAATTACCAACTTCTTCTCTGGTGACTACCAATGTTAAACTTCACAACTGCACTCCTGCTCTCCCTCTGACAGATTAGATAGAGACTCAGCCAAAGGCGGGAGTCTGGCACAACCACCTCCGATTGGTCAAAACTATGTTTCTGTTGACCCTTTCCTTGACCAGGTTTGAGGTGCATAGTTGTTTTCTTTTTTATTATTGTAATTTTTAGGGGGGCTGAGATTAAATTTAGGGGGACTTGAGCCCCCCTAAAAAGGGTCTAAAATCGGCAATGTCTAGAGGTTAAGACTCTGACCATGAACTGCAGCGTCCATCTGGCCAAGAACTTTTGCTGCATGTTATTGCCATCTCTCTCTCTCTCTCTCTCTCTCTCTCTCTCCCCTCATTTCCTGTCATCTCTCTACTGTCAACAATGAAGGTTGAAGTATAATGAAGTAAATACTTTAAAAAGTCTTATCTTCAACGTAACAGATTGTCTTGTTCCAGCCTGATTGCGATGCATTTTTGACATTATCTAAAGAGTTTTTGGACAAGGTAAGAGTTTTAGAGACTTTTCTCAACCCACATGTAACCTTACAACTGATATGAACGCAAAACATTCATTCAAAAATTTAAAAAATCCTAATCTCATATTTCATATATATATCTAAGTCTATTTGTGGATATGCAATGTTTCATTATTTGTTATCGCCAATGTTTAAGATGATTGTGGTTCTGTGACAGGGACCTTTTATCAAAATAAGTACAATTACTTTTTGTTTGATTATATTTTCCTGCTGATGCCTCTGTTTACTAAAGTAGGACTATTAGTAGTAATGGTGTAATTTTTACATTGTAGTATCACTATACAAAGTATAGGATCTGAATATTTCTTACAGTACTGTTCACCTCACTGACAGGGGAGCCCCCAGAGCTCAGATCAGAGCCCTCACAACTTTTTATTACTGTAGTATGTGTAAACAACTTATATTTAGCCTTCAGTATCATTCTTGGTCATTCTCTTACAGTCAGTGAGAACTTCAAAGGTTTATTTCTTTTATCATGAGGCCCTCTGCTGGTTGAGTCTAATCTGACAGAATTAGAAGTCTGCACTGCTCACTATTTACCAGTGGTTGTTTCTTGGATCTTGACACAGGATCTGCAGTTTGTTGAACCTGTGACCCACTGAACGCATGTGAACCCATCCTCACAGTCGCACAATACATTGGACGTGCTGGTGCAGTTCTGAACCATCTTCAGATGAAAATCTGACACAGTGGAAAATAGAGGTGATTTTAGGGATTTTAAAGACAGAAAAAAGTAATTTCCAGAAATGCAAAGAGATTAATATTTTCTCAGTTTGTTACAGAACCCAAAGGTCACGCTGGTATCATGATCATCAGTGATGGATAAAACTATTAAGTTGGTAGAAATGACTCATAGTTTCTTTACCTGGTCTGCAGTCTCTGTAGCAGTCATGGCAGCTGTCTTCACGGTTCAACTCAATTGTGTAGCTTCCAGCAGGACAGGACTCACACTCTGTACAAGACTTCTGATACTCACCTGACAGAACAGAAAGAATCAAATGAGAACAACCGGATGAGACAGGGAGCAGAGAGAGGCTGCATACTCAGAGTGCATATTAATGAAGGATGTGGTCATACAGCACAAACTCAGTGTGCAGACGGCGTCATTTTTCAAGACAAACAGAAAGATGTGCACACAAAAAAAGCCAGTGAGAGAAATATGTATGCATCAGTGCTTCATAGTAATTTCCAAATATGAACTGATGCGGATTCACTCATTAAAAACGGTGATTCAAAGCTAAATGAGCAACAGACAGAAAAACAAATATAGTAATAGAGGACGCTTACACATCATCTTACCTGCAGGGCACATTTTACACATTCTGTCGCCCATGTGGTAGGTCCCAGTTGTCTGTTAACATATTACCACAATCAGATACAAAACTCTACACTCCAGCAGAGTCCTGATTACATGTTTATACATGTTTATACAGTACACTTGACAGCTATTTCTTATATCTGAAAAGCCAAAGACACATCTTGTTTCTGTAACATTATACAATTATGTAGGTACGTAAAGTGAAGATGAAAGACATTGTTACCAGCGGAGAGGTAAGTACCAGCTGTGCAGATAACATCAAGACAATCACGAAACATTGCACGAGTCCCATACTATGGAGAAAAATGTAGAAAATATTAAAATAAATGTCAGATAACAAGTGGTCAACTAAAAACACCACAATAAAAGGGCACGTTGTGTAAAGTTTAGTTCACCAACAAAATTGATCACATCATAAATAAGCTGTGACATTAAAATATTATGTAAATTTCAAATTTTACCTTAAATATGATGCGCCTTTGTTTCTCCTTCTATTGTTTTGTTAACTTCCTCAAGGTGCAACTCTCTTTCTTCCTCTGTCCTCTCACTCACTCTACCCATCCTCTGTGTCACTATTTCCTTACCTGGTGACATCCTGTCTTCCCCGCCCACCCCAACTGTTTACACGTTCAGCTCTCACACGCAGACCCATCACCACTCTGACTAACATTTTTGCATCAAAGCCTCATCACTTTCCGTGCAAACTGTAAGACCTGACAGAGAACAAATCAAAGAGCTGTTTTCTGTGCAGTTAGTGTGTCATGATGGAAGAGCAGATCATTTGTGTTAGTGATGGTATATTTCTGAAAGGAAATAAGGTCCTTAACCTAAATAAAAGTACTTAAACATTAATGTGAAAAGACTCAGTTAAAAGTAAAACTCCTGCATTCAAAATCCTACTTCAAGTAAAAGTACAGAAGTATTATCAGCTAAATATTTCAGTATCAAAGTAAAAGTACTCATTCTGCGGCTAAATGGCCCCTGTGGATATATTATTATATTGTAGCTGGCTGTAGGCGCTATTTTTAACTACTTCATATAGGAGTTTGGTAGTTAAGTCTGGTGGTATCAAACCTAGGAGTCAGACCCCTTCAAAGGGTCACAACATGAATCTGAGGGGTCATGGCATGATTAATGGGAGAGGAAATAAGAAAAACAGAAATGTTTTTCTTTATAATTTATAGGGGATGTTCTCCACTTTGCTTTTTCTGTGTGTAAATTATTAGATAATCGTATGTCTTTGGGCCTCAAAGAGATATAAACCATCTGAGAAGTTTAGAAAGGTAATCTCTTTGGTGAATGCTAACAACTCATCAACATCTAAAACAAATGAGTCCTGACCAGACACCACGTTTCAAAATGTTTGGAGCCACTAGTTTAATCATATTTTATAAACTCATCATATGATTTTATATGATGTAAATCGTAATCTGAAAATTAACTAGTGACTTTTGCTTTAAAATAAATGTTTAGGAGTAAAAAGTACAATATTTTCCTCTGAATTTCAGCGGAGTAGAAGTATACAGCGTAAAATGGAAGAACCTCAAAATTGTGCTTAAGTACAGTACATGAGTAAATATACTACTCTGCACATACTTTTAAAACGGAAAGTTGGTGAGTTTCATTCGCTGTGGTCACATTTAAATAAAAAAAATCAACAGCTCATCAGTCAATATCTCTTTCCGAAACAGTGTCCTTACAGATTTCAGCATCAACACTTTTTCTGTAGACTGGTCAGTATCTGGTACATTGTTTCTGGAAAGAGTTGCTGCTATTGGTTTGTTTGAATGTAATTACAAGTCAATGCTGTTAACACAAAAAACTAAACTCAATTGCCCTTTCTTTTTTTTGTAATTGGGTGAACAGACCCATCATTTTTTAGGCGGACATAAAAGGCAAATAATCACTTGAACTTGTTGCTCAGTTGCATCTTTTATTCTTTCAGTCTCTCTTGACACATTACATACTGTAGCTCTGCAGTCAAGCTTCTTAGCCTTAATTACTGTCTTGGTGTTTAAAGCTGCATCGTCACACATCTGGAACACTTAGAATTATCATCAAATTGTTTTGTGACAGTAACTGAATCTCAATATTTTGTCTCCTCTGTAAAGACATTAAGAAGTGTCAAAAACTCTTTTTTTTTTTTAATTAACCGGAATCATTTCTATTGAAAAACTAAATAGAGCAAACAGGTAATTTTGTCTTAACTCAGTTTCTTTCCAGGTGTGTGACTGTGGACATTCTTCATTTGCAGTCTTTGAACACAGGTATATATTCAAAGCTATATTTCCTTTACACATATAATATCAAAGCCATCTTACAGTCAATTTGCTAAAGCATTTGCATTTCAGAAGTTCCGCTTTGTTTTGTTTTTAACTTGAGTTATTTTTAAATTGACTTTTTTTGGCAACCACATACACTCATAAAGAAAAGGTACCAATGGAAAAAAGAACTCCATTATCATTTAAATATTTACAATTTTGAGGTGATTATTGTCAAAAAGACAGCTTAGTCTCAAATGCTAAACATAGAGACAATATCAAATTGGACTGGTTATGTTTCCTTCTTCTTCATGTTGTACATTTGCCCCAGTAAAAGTCTTTTTAAAAACACTCGCTATACAGACATAACACCCAAAAACATACACACTGGCACATGCATACATAGAGACTCACTCAGTGCGTAAAAGTAAAACTATACAAAGGGAAATGGCGTGTTTTATGTCTCACACAATTTATCTCTCACATCCTCCTTCTGTGTTCAAACAGTAGTGGAAACACTGTGATTAGCATTCAGCTAATTCCAACGGCCACACATGCATGAGATTACATAAGCTTCAAATCTGCCCTCTTACGATCATTATTATTAAAACAACGTGTTGTAGTGTGAGTCGTAGTAGAAGCAGAAGAAATATTTCACCTTGTACAACCACACAGAAGAAACTACAGCCAGGACTATATTTAGACAACGGTGTCTGATAATAGAGCAGTGATGGGTGGGGGGCGTTCCCCTGCCAGTGATGATTTCCAGCAGTATGCTAACATACAGTATGTTTTACTTTAGCAGTGTGTCTGAGTTAAAGTTCATGGTTGAATGTGCCCTGAAAAACACAAATGAAGTTAAAATGACATATGCGTTTGTGTTTAAATTCATTAATCTAGTACCCCACCTGCAACATGTAAAAGATGAGGAAATATCAATAGAAGAAATATAGTTTTCTTGTTTCATGTTTTACAATAGTGCTGATTGTTTTATATACATTTTTGCTTTGCTCTTCCTTTGTGCAAACAGGCTCAAAAACAGGTTTATTTTATACATCAAGCACCCTGGTGAAATAGCTTTGGCAGCTATATTTAGACATTGTTTTGCTTTTTTACAGCAATTACCTGTTGATTTACAATCTTTTGGCACTCAACAGCTAACTTACATTATTTCCTTTTGTTCTCCTTTTAAAAGTTATTCTGCTCAAACATGCAGCTCTGCTCGAAAAACACAGGGCCTGACTCTAATCTAAGCATTACTGCTGAAAATGAAACTAATTACTAACAGCTACATGACACTTGGGTGTCAATGCACTTCATCACACAGTACTTTAATTGGCAGAGAGCAGAACGAAGAGCCATCACTGACTCCAGATCAGCTTCAAGAGAATGCATTTAAAATCGTTTGCTTCAAACATGCTTCCCTCTGACACTGAAAAAACTTCAAAATTCTTCTCTGCTGTTTCTTATGAAGCACCATTAACAGTTTTGTCTGCATTTCAGATGGAGTTCTCTTTGTTATGAAATGTTGTAAATTACCTTGTCTGTGCTCTAGTTAGTTATTTTCTAAATTAATTTTCAACAATTCCCACTGGCAAATTGATGTTGTTGGCTATTCTAGGATAGATTTTATTTGTGTATGAGGGCTGCAATGTTAGTGTGGTGTGGTGTGCTCTTCCAAAGCCTGACACCAAAGTGCCACCCCCTGTTAAAGCGTTGTTAAAATAATGAAATTTTGTGACATGATGAGACGTTTATGCGTAGATTTAATGTAACATTTCCCTCTTGGTGTGCCAAGAAATCCAAAGTACATCAGCAATGGATTACATGGTTATACTTTTTCAAAGTGGATTCCTCCCATAAAATCCAGTTTGGATTCAGGTAATTTGCAGCAAATAAATACGTGAATTGTGACAGAGGACACTTTTACTGTTTTCAGGATCATACCTAATTCAAGTTGCCAAGAAGGAGGAGGATGTTGGTATTCAGAGACACCACTCTGCTGCTCCACAGCTAATGTTTGGTGTTTTATCATTTTTATGTTTGCTAAATAAAGCACGGATGTATGATTTATTTATGACTTCATGTTTGCTCTGCCTCTGGAAAGCAAGTTCTGAATCTGTAGCTGTAAGGCAGTACAATGCTGAATCATGACATCTTTTTAGGCTTTAAAGACTCATCATTATCAATATCAAACTGACTAATTCTGCTCCCTTTGCATTTTGTTTGTTTAGTGAAAGAAGGTAATTACAGGACTGTAAATATGTGTAGAGTGGACTCTATGAAGTAACCTTACAACATGTATTTGCTTGATTAGCATCAATGCCCGGGTTAAGTGTTTTTACTGTGTCTGGATTGAATAAGTCATGCTATGCTTTCATGTAGTGTACTGCACTGCACTGCAAGAACATCAGCCCCTCTACTTACAATACATTCAGGATACTCAACTTTCTGAATCTTCACAGGACAATCCATTTTTAGATTAATTTCCTTGACTACTGCTGTCAAACACAAGATGACAAGGTCCAACCTCTCCCCTCTGCAGGGCAGTGACGTCTGCATGAAGTAGTAATGACAACAATCCAGCTCAGCTACTCAATCATAGTTTCAGTGCTAAAAGGTCTCGTCAAACCAAAGTTGACTTGCATGGACAGCAGGAAGAATTAACAATATGACTCCGTAAATAAAAGAGGTTCATATGTAAACATGGTGTTGCCATAGTTACAGGTGTGTATTGCGTCAGTGTGGTACTGTAGCTGGATGCAGTGGAGGTTACGTGACCACAGGCCCCGTTACTGCCGGAGTGAGGACGTGTCAAGATCTCCCAGCACTGGAGGAAGGCGGAGAGGATGAATACCTGTCGTTTTCTCCCTGGTCACCATCCTCAGCAGACGCAGGCGCCGCAGAGTTACTATTAGAGACAGAAACACATTCTGGAACATTAAGAAATATATTCGTCATCTCACTTTTCATTTCTTTTTTTATGTGTTAGTGGAAATAAGAAAATCTCTATGGAAGGTTTCTGGGTCTTTTATTCAGTGCACAGAAGGTCAGCTGAACATGCAAAGGTCTCAAATTTGTTCACAGGGAAACATGCAATTCAACATATATGAAGAATAAAGTTGTCAGTAATACATTCAAACTTTCATGGGTTTAAATGGAGCAATTCTTTTAAGGAAATTCCTCTGAAAATCAACAACTGCCAATACACTCAACCCAAGTAACCAGACTGAAATAACAGTTTCATTGTCTCTGTTTGACCTATAATATACACCTTTACCTATAAGTACCAAATCACACTTTATTTTAAGTCCCCCTATTTAGCATTTATTAGTCTATATCCTTGACGTTCCACTTCCGGGGATTGCTCCGTTGCCGATGGAAATTCCGCTGGATTTCACTCATTTAGGCCGATATCCATTGCCTTGGGCTACCTTTGTGTTGGCATTTTAAACTCCGGTCGATTTATGAGGGCTATAGCTAACCTTTTCTCAGATCTCTGCAGGGTTAATCCAGACAGCTAGCTAGACTATCTGTCCAATTTGAGTTTTCTGTTGTACGACTAAAACAACTTTTGAACGCACACGTTCCACCAAAACAAGTTCCTTCACAAGGCTATTTTGCAGAGGCGCCGTTGCTCCATATGGTGCTTAGCTCTGCCCAATGCGATTGGTTTAAAGAAATGCCAATAAACCAGAGCATGTTTTTCTCCCATCCCAGAATGCTGTGTGGACTAGCTAGACCCTCCTCTGCAGCGCCTTGGTGGAGGAAGGTCTGGCAAAGCGAGACTAAGCATTTATAAACACTAAACATTTACTAAATGGTTTATTGTCACATATTGATGTGTTTGTTAAAACAACTATAACTCCTCATGTGGGCACCAATACGTGGAGGCTGGTGTATAAACATACAGAAACACAGTTGTAATTATATAAAATATGTCTTCATAGGAGAAGTTATAATTTTTGACAAATACTAATAAACACTGAAAATACCCTTATAGCTGTGTATATTATATTGTGTTGCAGGCCATTTATTAAATGTTTGTATACTGTTTATAAATGGTATAAGGGGACTTAAAGCAAAGTGTTACTCTATGAAACTAAAGGACCTGTAAAATATAGCGTTACTAATAGAAAAACAAATGGACAGACATGACTGGCAGACAGATAATGTAGACTGAAAGCCAGTGTGAGTGTGTGTTACCGGTCTCCACTCTGTGTGATGAGTCTCCTGCAGGTCTCCATCTGAACATCCAGGCCTCTCTTCATCGAGCACATCTCCATGTACTCGTGGAGGTGTCGGTTCATGTCACTCTTTGCTGTGGCCAGGTCCAGCTGAAGTCAGAAAACATGCAGACAGACATATTACAATAGTTTAACTTACAAGTGTATGTATGTACTGTATTTATGTATAGTTTACTTCAAAGCACCAATAAAAGATGGACATATCAGAAACAAAAGAACTGTGTATCACTTAATGCTGAGTCATTATGTAAATTATTTGCAACAAACTGCTGCACAAACCTCAGGCACATGCACAATACACAAGAAATGCTGTGGTATTGGGCTCTCAATACACAATGCACGATGAAAATAATAGTTTACCTATTATTATTATTTTCATTTACGGACATGAAAATAAACAAATAACACTGAGTAACACTGATAAAAAGAAAGGAAAAACAGGCAACATATATGAGCAGGGAAATCGTTTAACATATTTAAAATGTTAAAATACAGAGTGTGCAGTGTCTGACCTCAATCTGGTCAATTGTCTCTTGGTATTCCTTCTCTCTGGACTTGAAAAGACATTCTGTGTCATTAATCACCTTTTCCAGACAGTCCTCCTGGTAGTGACAAAGAGAGAAGAGAGAGATTTTGAGTATGTTTGTGTTCAAGATTTGGATATGCACGTTATAAAATGTTGCAGGAAACAGAACGTGTGTTTGTGTGCTAATCACACAATCAGACACTAAGTGAGGTTACACAACAATTAAGAAACAGCTGGTTTTATCCTCCCATCAGCTCAAATTTCACTGACTAATGCAGCTCCTCCCTTCAAAGGGAGAGCAGTTTGTTCAAATACCACACAGCCGGTAAATGAAAACAAATACCTACATGCACTTCTTGGAAACAAACACACTGTACACCAATACAAGCCAGACACTGCATCTGTCGGAGTGTGTGTGTGTGTGTGTGTGTGTGTGTGTGTGTGTGTGTGTGTGTGTGTGTGTGTGTGTGAGAGTGAGTGTGTGTGAGTGAGTGCACAGAGAATAGTTTGTTACAAGAAAAGGCTTTACAAGAGTGGGAAACAGAATGGAGGGACATTGTGTGCTTTGTTATCATTATATCATTATAAAGTTTTGTCCTGAATCTGCCCTGCCACTGTAAAGCAGTGAAGGTCAGTGTCATCACTTGAGAAAAATCTGTATTGACCAACATATCATGCTGCTGCTCTGCACATCAACTCCACATCAGAACTTTAAAAGCTTTCTTGAAATGTAAACCAGCAATATCAACGCACGCAGCTGTCTGAAGGATTACGAGTGTAAAAAGATACAGATCCTAAACACGCACAAATTCTACTTTCTCAGTGACCTTCGCACAGAGAATTATATACATATATATATACATATATATATATATATATATATATACATATATATATATATATATATATATACACACATATATATACATATATATATATATATATATGTGATATATATATATATATATATATACATATATATATATACATATATATATATATATATATATATACATATATATATATATCATATATATATATATATATATATATATATATATATATATATATATATATATATATATATATATATATATATATATATATATATATTAGTCGTATACAGCTGTTAAAAATACTAATATCATTATTTTTTAACAGCTGTATACAACTAACCCTATGTAGATGTGATATGATTGCTATCAGAACTCAGAGATCTCATTGAAAGGAGTCATGCGACCCAGAATACCTCTCCTGGTGGGTGGGTGGGGTCAGGAGGCAGAGTGCATCCTGGGAAGTCCTCCCAAAGAAGCAGCGTCTCTTCAGTCTCCTCCCAGGCCAGACTGTCGCAATCATCCTCAAACTCACATTCACGCCTAAAATAAAACATATAAATGCACACACATACATACACACATATTGAAAAATAATTAGTGGAAGTGCAGGACTGAAGGACAATGACATTATACTCATCATATTTCAAAGTCAGACCACTCACAGTTGGTTCAGCATCCTCTGCATCTCCTCATTGATCTGATTGGCTGATTCGTCTTTGACCCCACCCCCGTCACTTTCAGAGGTGCTGACAGGTTCATCACACTCGCTTCCGTTGAAGGACAGAGGAGTATGTTTCCGGCGGCAGTTTAGTGATGATTGGTTGTTAGGAACCTGCAGGGACACAATCAGGATTCAGACAACCACGATCAATATACAAAGTTCCACAGGAAGGGACTCTGTGGATTTGATAACATGTGGAACAAATACAGATAACATTCAGATTTAGTCCTGATACCTGGTACATCTGGATCACATCTTCACAGTTCCTCTGCTGAGCTACGTCACAGAGACGAGCGGTGATGTCAATCCTGCGGCAGATGTCCATGTCCACCTTCATGGCTTTCTCCTGGATCTTACTGTCCAAATCTGTGAAGTTCTACAGAGAGGATGGAAGGAACCAGATAAGACAGAGGGAAGAGAAACTAACTAGAAAAATGTTTATCTACTGCTGCATTGAATAAATCATTGCTGTAAATAAATGCATTACTAATGCTTTATAGATTAGTAATAAGCAATAATAAGGCCAACTTTTGGGTTGGGTTGCCCGGTTGTAAAACATCTCTGGCTGCTTTATAGCCTCCTCCAGCATGAGCGTGTGTTTCTATTACACACACACACACATGTTTTTATTTGATAATAATGCAAGTATTCATGTTAATAAGTTGTTAATAAATACACTGGGGACCAGATGCTCTGCAGCCCTTTTGCAGGCAAGTGTTCAAATGGTCCTTTGGCAGGGTCTTTGTCATCTTCCTAAATTAAAGGCCTAGCTAAAAAGACAAGCTGAAAGAGGATAAACACCTGCCAAACATGACAAGGCATAGTTGTTCTTATTAATGTCTTATTACCAGGACCACACGGAATCTGCAGACGCAGAATGTTGCAGATTTGTCCGCAGATTTTAAATAAATTAAAAAAAATTAAAATAAACTCAGAATGTTAACACATCTCCACCCCAAGTAAAAAAAAACAGTCAGCTAAATTCTGCAGATTTAGTGGACTCTGCTTATTACTCATCAATAAAGTATCAGTAAATGGTCCAATGACACTGAAAATGCTGTGGAGTCAGAGCTTTGTTACACATGTCACACTCAAGCTATAGTTACAACTTTTTAACCCTTTATCAGGGTAAATAACAATATCCTTTCACTTTTGTTATTTAAAGAGTTGGATGCCACAGTCCATCCACTGAGAAGCAGAGAGACATTATGATTACTGCTAATGTGCATAGCTATGAGTACGTATGACTAGAAGAATGTGACTGTAATGGGTTGTACTGCGCTCACATTGCTCATGAGGCCTTTGAAGAGAACCAGCTCTGCCTTCAGCTGCTGAACTCTGAGTGCCAGTTCGTCCTGACAGCCTTCACTCTCCTGCAGGTCCTGCACACATGAAGGAAGCCATAAAGAAAACACACGCCGACACCCACGTCTTGCCGCATCTCTTTACTGGAAATTACATGTGACATTATGCAAGCAACGGATATTAATAAAACAAAAGCCTATATCAGCAAAGTGCACAAAAACATCGTAAATCTTAAATGCATCATCTCCTCTGACAAGCTCTAGATTTGTCTGATAGCATTGTAATTGTCTCTTCTCCCTGTTGACTTATTCATCATGTGCTACAACAGGACCCTTTTCAGTCTCAAGTGGTGTTTTACTGCATGTGGTCTCCTGTTGATGTGGTGCTGCCTGCTAAACTAGGTCAGGTGTAGATTCCTGGCAATAGCACACGTGTGTTTAAACTCAAAAAAACATGTGCATGTATTTACACACCTAGCCAACCACACACACACACACACACACACACACATCAAATCAAACAAATCAACAAACCACACAGCTGCAGGAAGCACAAATATGGTAACCTGACAGTAGCTGACAGTCTGATAAAAATAACAAAGCTCTATTTGCCAGCAGAGTGAGAGCTTAATGCTGATCATTGTTGGTCTCCAGTCATGTCCACACACACACACACACACACACACACACACACACAATGTTACCTCTTGTAGGTCCCCAATTTTCTGTTGCAGATCCATCCTCATAGTGTATTCTTCTTCCCATCTTAGAGACACACAGATATAGGTTTATATTTTAGTGACTTGTAATGTAAACAGACATGGAACATACAGACCATTGGATTCACATGTGCACAGGATCCATTTATGCATCTTCCAGACCCACTTAGAAAGGCAGGTATGAAGGGATCAATGACTGAAGTATTTCAGGAGGTTGAAAAGTCAATAGGGCTGAAATGCATTCTAGCTAGATGTCTTGCCAAACCACTACTCTATGATAACAACATATATTGTATCACATGACATTACTGTCCAGGATTCACGATGCTGATCTACAGTTGGCAGTAACACGCTAAGATATGCAGCAATGTGACAGTAAAGACGAAGAAGACAGCAATGCTGGATGTAAAATGCTAACCGGCTTTGCAAAAGTCAACACATTTGTCAGACCTCAAGGATACACTAATGTGTTTTAGTGAGTAACACTGAATGTAAATATAACTTTTATTTGTTTACAAGAAAATATATTAAAATCATCCCATAAAACTGCAACTTCGGAATTAGTCAGCAGTCAGTTTACAAAAAGAGGAATGACATAAAAGGGTGGTTGTCAAATATAGAAACTGGCACTGAGTGCCTGTGGATCTGACAATAAAACGTAAATGCAGTTTAATTAAATCATATTAGGAAACAAGTTGAATGAAACAATCAGGTGAAAAGTGTGAGTGATTGATTTGCTTACTCACTCACTGATGAATCGCTTGTTTGATGAATTGTGTGCAACTATGGTGCAGCTAGGACGACTGGCCCATGAAAAAAAATGTTAATACATTTAAAAGCCTGAGCACAGATCCTGTATGTGATCTCAGATTCAGTGACTTCATAAAGCACACATGCCCTGGGGAAATCCACTCACTGCAGAGTCTGTAGCCTCTTATATAAATGCTGTTTTAAATGCAGAATGCTGCGGCACATCGACACCTTTGGGAATACTTAATCTGAAAGAAACTGAGTCATGAAACTGGAGTTGTTGTTGTCGTAGAGAATGCTTGTTTGATCGGTAAGGTGAGAGCGAACAGAAAGCCGAAAAGTGCTTCCTTCTGCAAGCCAAGCCCCCATCCAACAGTTACAGCTTGCAGTGCGTGCTGCATTGCAGATACCGTGTGGAGTGTGGAGAGGGGGGTGCGCAGTGGGAGAGAAGAGAGGTAGAGAGCATGAGAGAGGGAGAGGAAGTGTTCCGTGTGTGGGATTGTCTGGGGTTTATGTGAGAAAGAGAACATGAAAGTGTGGTGGACAGAGTGGGGGGCACGAGGGGCAGGGACTGAGGGAGGGTAAAGGGGGAGCAGAGGGAGAAAGTGAAGTTGTCTTTGAATTAAAAAAAAAGCAAATATGAATGTACAAAAGAGCCAGAGAAGGGTAAAACCACAGTTGGAAAAAAAAAGCTAAATGCACCAAAAGCTTTAAGAATTAAATGAATAAATGACTCACAGGGGCAACAGACATTTCATTATTAAATTGGGATCTGTTAAATATAAATATAAATATTTGACTGCATAGGTAATGGCCATGAGTTTCACTGTAATGCCCCTATTGTCCCAAGGTAAACTGATACCTACAGTAAGCTCACAGAGGCTGAGAAACAGCTCAGACCCCTTACATAGGGCTGAACAGAAACTGATTTGAACACTAAGTGGGAAACGGTACTGTATGTCACACACCTTGATTCACAGGTAGGGACAAAAAAATGTCCACTTTTTCAGGTCAGTAAATCATTCAGTCTCAAGTCTCCACATACAATTAAATATGTCTTATGTCACACAATCTTAGTAATTGACGTCATTCTGCCTCATTCACAAAGAGCTCACTATACTGTGTTCAGGATCTCTTCTGTGAAGAATGCATGGCTGCTCATTTGGACATAATATGAGGGAATTCAGTGATGAATGTGCTGGACCATGGGGGTTACTGTAGTTCACTCAGGACAGATAATACGTAATGAATGTCAAGAAAAAAAACACCATAAAAGAGAGTTCACACTGTGTTCTTGCAGTGATCTGCAACACAGACAGCTGTCACCCTAAACTGGAAATCAGAGCATCCACATAAGAACTGGTGATGTCATCAGGTGACACATTGTAAACTGGTACACTGGCGATGGAGTGATTGTGGGTTCAGAAGTTGTGTTTAACGATTAACGATTATTTTCATTGTCAAGTAATCTGCCAATTATTTTCTTGATTCTTTGTTTTGTCTATAAAATGTCCGAAAATTATGTAAAGTGCCTGTCACAATTCGGTTGCCTGTTTGCCCTTGTTGCTTAACAAATAACTGAAACAATTACTAAATTACAAAAATAATCAACTAATCATTTCAGCTTTAGATCTAACCAAAATTGTAAAGCTTAAGTAAATCATAAATGACCGTATCGCTGAGTAAAATCACTATGGGTGCTGTTAAAGCATCATAGGGTTTGTTTCAATATTTACATTGGCCTAACAGGACCACCTCCAGGATTTTCCGTTAGATAGCTTAATCATTACGGTCTTTCATCTTCAGAGGCTTGTTCAGTTTCATAAAATAAAGATCTGCTGTATAATCAAGATGAGCTCTATTTCAGGATGGATTTGACCTAATATTCCTGTAAACTAAGCCACCCATGGCTGAGTTATCTGGGCAGCTTCATGAGCTCTGAAGGTAACATTTGTTCAACAGACTGATCTTTACACGTCCCTACAACGCTTCGACCTTCATTCTTCTTTATATTTAGCTTGTGATGTGTTTATTTGTTTGGTGTATTTCTAGCAGCAGCACCTGCCTCTGTGGTCAGATATGAAGTGGGTGCAGGGTCAGACTGGCGGTGATGGACGGAGAGGGTTTGTGCTGACTCTGCTTGTTGGAGACAGCTGGTCTGTAGCTGCTTTACAACTCTGCTCACTGCTCTAAAGCATTACACACACTTAAGAAAACTAAAGTACATCCTCATGCTCAGTAGAAAGGCCCCAGAAGGGCCTGTTACAAGTGCAATAAAAGGGGTTCACTCTATTTACCTGCGTTTATACTCATCTCTCTCCCTCTTCACTTTGGCCAGCACATTATACAGGGCTCTTATCTCAGGGGTGATGGTGTCAATCTGGACCCCGACTCCGTCAGGGTGCACCCAGGACACCCCTGGGCTGGTCAGACGCTCCGCACCAGGGCCAAACTTGCGGGTGTGGTTGTAGGACCAGATGGTGCCTGGGAGGAACCGTGGAGGGGGGTTGGTGGAGCTCCCCGGGCCTGCGCTGGTGTTGGAGAAACTTTTAGAGCCAGAGCCAGGGGAGTCCACACAGGGAGAGGCCTGGCTGATGGTGATGGCTGGGTTACAAGTGGCATTTGTTTGGGTTGAACTGGAGTTTTCTGCGGATGCTGTTGTGAGTGGCGGTGTGAACAGTGTTGTAGGCCTCCTGGCTGAGTTGTTGGTGTTGTGGAAGGGGAGGGATCCGGGCCTGAGCGGGATGGTCTCGACAAATCCGGTCTGTACACCTGCCTCCTGGGTGTGCCCCCTGCCCTTACAGCATCCACCTTGACAGCAGTTGTTGTCATCCAGCGCCTGTTGCAACTGCTTCTCTAAAATCTTATTCCTGCGCTCTAATTCGTGTACTTTTGCCAAAAAGCATCTGAACCTCAGATTGAGAGTTTTCAGGACGCTGATGTTGGATCCCAAGTCGTTTCTGAGAGCCATGGCTGCGGGGGGATGTGGCACAGCGCGGTGCTGGTAGTGACTGTGGTTGTGGTGGAGGTAAAGTGAGGTCTGTGAGGGTGCGGTGAAGTCAGGCCCCGGATGATCAGGCCCCTGCCCGTACTGCTCACCCAGAAAAAAGGACGTCGGGTCCGGTCCACCGAAAACGGCGTCTGACAGGAGTCCTGAAGGAGAGTCCGGGTGTCCGGGAGATTGACTCTGATGCTGTTGGAGATGCGTGTTGGCACCCAACAAAGGATTCATGCTATGGTATGGAAAACTAAAGCGCTGCAGATCTGGCATGAACACGGACGGGAATTGTCTTGCTACAACAGAATAAAACGGATCAATAATAAGTAGCTGTTACGCGTAGAAAGACGTGTGCACAAAACGCCAGTGGCCTATCTACCTGATTATACAGCTAACCGTTTCTAAATAAGAATCTTATCCTTAAAGCTGAGATGTCTTAACGCCGGCTGATGATCAGTGCTCTCTAACCGTCCGCAACAAAACATCCAAAAGCGGCTCCAAATGGGCTGCGAGCAAGGATACAAAATGCGGCGCCTCTCGGTAAGAGATGTTTTGCAAAATAAACGTAATTAAACGAAGAAAATGACGCAGAGCGTGAATGAATAAAACAGAAATCCAGTGTCACCGCGTCACTGAAGTTCTGGCAATAAGATGTGACCGCAGGCAGGAGCAAGAGCTGCGGGATTGGAAGAGCATTAGAGCACGGATACCGTAAACACTAGAGTAGAGTAGCGCTCCATTATCTGTTGGTTTTCTGTGGAATACAACACTCAACCAGACCCCTTTCGTTCGAGTTTGTTTTGTACAAGATACTTATTGTTTAGATTTGGATAAAACTAGGAGCCATTGGTAGCCTACATGAATGATAAAATAATAAGAAGAACAAGAACAAGAACAAGAACAACACGACAACAAGAAGAATACACCCCTACGGAGTAATTATCTGCCCAGGAGTCTGTTCCTCTTCTTCCACTCCTGTTCCCTCGGTTGTTCTCTTTCTTTAGATTTCTGTTTTCTCTTTCCACAGAAAAGGATATGGGGTTGCTCCTTTTCCTCTTCCAGATCTGGCAGTGGTAGAGGCGGAAGCTCCCTTAAAGAGAAGAGAAGAAAAAGAGATTTAAAACATGGCCCTGCAAAAATCTAAATTTGCACTATTTTCCCAAGAAACAGTGTCAACGTGCTCATGTTACTTACTTTCACATAAGCTCTCCTTCCTCCACTGAATGTGCCTCCTCTCTGCCTTCTCTTGGCCAAACACCATCACATAGACATCATGCCTGAACTCCTTGTTCATGATCTGGTAGATTAAAGGGTTGACCATGATGTGGGACTTGGCAAACATAGCAGGAATCAAGGTGACTACAGGTGGGAGACAGGAGAATGGCTGGGGGCTCCGGGTCACTGGTATGGCTTCTTTGTCCAGGGTGGGCCTAAGCATGATGGAGGCTGAATTCATGTTGTTCACATCACTCCACTTGCTCTCAGGATTATGGTAGATGTGTCTGTAATATTCTGTAGCTGTCCAGTTAAACAGTGAGGGGATGTCCAGGATCTTTGAAGCATTTGGAGAGCTTGAGGCCATACCAGTAGACTCCTCCACCACAGTCTGTAAAGGTACCTCTGGTTCATCTCTGCTTATGAGTGCAGAGATCAGAGACACTATGGCATAGTATAGGGTATCCAGGCCAGGAAGAACGTGGTGCACACCACAGCAGCCATCTAAAATAAACATACAGCTTTATTTTTCCTGCAGGATGTGGATCAAGGAATCTGAAAATGATCCTCATAGGATTTACCTTTGTAAGTCTCAGGTTTTTGCTAGTGTGACTGACGGAGGAGGATGGTATAGATGCCAGAGTGTGATTAGATCTGTAGACCTGAAAACAGAAGCAACATTTTATTATACCACAATTCACAAGGACTTTATTTTATTTCTACAAGGGCAACATGACATATATAAAACTCCCATATATGTATATATAGCCATCATGTGAATCATTTCTAATTTCAATTATAGCGTCTTTTAAATTATTCTGATGCTGATCAGATCTGATGAACATCTGATACTGATGTTGCTTTAAGCCCATTTAGATAGATAGATAGATATTGATCCCAAAAATGGGAAATTACAGCGTTACAGCAGCAGCAAAATATCAGTCACACAGCACAGAATATACATGAAATACTAGGATACAATATACATGAAATCATAGGATACAATATACATGAACTAATAGGATAGAATACAAGAACAAATATTTAAATATTTAAAATATATACAAGTTGGGAATACAAAATGTACAACTGCTTAACTAGTAATGATAAAAATGTAGATAAACCTACTGTGCAAGTTGCACTTAGTGCAGATGTGATGTCTAAGAGTCTTATCTAGCACCCAGTGATGAGGTGTAAAAAAGTTGTATTGCCTGTGGTAGGAATGATTTCTTGTAGCGGTCCGTACGACATCGAAGCTGTCGGAGCCTCTTAGAGAAGGTGCTCCTCTGTTGGACCATTTAGTGAAGTTTTGGCGGAGGGGACTGATAATTTCAGTTGATACTGTGCTTGTTAAAGTGCTCATATTATGCTCATTTTCAGGTTCATAATTGTATTTAGAGGTTATATCAGAATAGGTTTACATGGTTTAATTTAAAAAAAAAAACACCATATTTTTGTTGTACTGCACATTGCTGCAGCTCCTCTTTTGACCCTGTGTGTTGAGCTCTCTGTTTTAGCTACCGGGTGAGGCATGCTAGCAGCTAGGCAAGCATTATAACGTGTGTTACAAAGTGACAAATGTTCGTCACGGAAGTAAAGGGCTGGACTACAATAGAGCTGTTTGGAGCAGTTTGTGAACAGTGTTTTCTGTTGGAGATGGTTAGTCCCTTTGGGGTGGACTTTGGGCTTTTTCACTTTGTAAACCTATAATGTGCACAAAAAAGATATATAACACAATAAAGGAAAGGGAAAAAGCCCAAAAGCATAATATGAGCACTTTAAGACCTGGATGTGTCTTTGTATTAACGATCCTGTAAATTGGTTTTCATGTATGCAAAAGTCTGTGTGGTTCCTCATCTGTGACTGGCCAGCTGCTGTTATTCTTTTTTAGCTGTTTATTATATGTACCTAATTTAAGTTTGTCAAACAATCTGCTCCTGTAAAAAATAGCTTAATGGCCAACTTCATGAGGCGGGTAGGAGGTAGTGGTGTATACATTTGTCTGCCACAGTGTCCTTTTCAATACGATCACCAGAGGGTGCCAGAGTTGCAATCTATATATTCTACATATTTTGACTGTAAAGGAGTGACTAATACATCTGAACAAAATAAATACAGACACAGCTCCCATACCCTCCTTTTTTGTGTCATGAAGCAGCTGTTGTCCTCACCTTCAGAAGGATAGCCACATATGAAGCGACGATGGTGAGTGCAGGAAATCCAAAGCATAATACCAGGATGAGGAAAATATAGATTCTGTCATTTAGAGATGACCTCATTTTCCACCTTGAAATAGAGATACAGGCAGACTGGTTATCGCTCACATGTTTGTCTGCAAATGCATGAAGAATACAAATGAGAGAATGCACAGACCAGATCTGGGGACTTTTTTGTGGCCATAAACAATAGAGGATCAAGCAGCACTTACATAACATAAATCAGAGATTACCAGTTGATGGTGCAGCTGGTCCCATAAGGTTCTGGTCCATAACTTCCAAAGCCAAAAGCAGGCAGCAAGGCCCAGAACAATGTGTAAACCCACATCAGCGCTATGGACAGATACATATGGCGCCTCTCAATCCATTGGCCTAGAGGGGCAAGAAGCATGAAGCCACATAATGAACCTGTGACTATTTAAGCAGGGTGCTCATGTGTAAGTATATTGGACAGTCAACCTTATGGGTTGTCTTGACAACCCCTTGAAGCCTTAACATCTCTCCTGAAACACCACTTGTTCATCACAGCCTACAACCTCCTTTAGTATAGCCACTGTAATTCTGTAAAGTGTCCTTGGGTTTCATGAAAAGCGCTATATAAATAAAAGTTATTATTATTATTATTATTATTTCACTTTAACATTTTCTTGAGCAGGTTTAATTTAATTTAAAATCAATACATTTTTATGAGAAAGGAGGGTATTGTACAGACTAGAATATCTATATTGTGTAAGTGAGGTCTGTGTAAAAGCCTGTGTGGCAAGAAATGCTCCAATTAATTCAGGAAGAGTCATGCCTGTGTGGATTGTACATTTTAGGGAGTCTTGCAATATCTTAAGCAGCAGATCTTCAGGGAATGGTCCAGAGAGATGAGACAGGTGGTGAGCAGAGAGCCAATGCCAAACACAAAGCTCTGAATGCCGTACCAAAGGCACCCTGTCTCCCCAAACACCCAGGCATGACACAGACTGAAAGAGGCAGAGAAGGGCTTTAGTCTCCCGGCTTAATGGATCATCACCGTCTGTCTCTGACAAATGGCTGGGGGCCTATATGTTGTTTGTATTTATACTTACAGTGTCATCACCCTGGATTCATGCCTGGCTATTTATTGGTTGATAACAAAGTATTCTGTACCTGGAAATGATGGAAAATGGCCCTCCCAAAAGATCACAGAGAGCCAGGTTGATGGTCATGAGCTCTGGTGGTCTGAGCTTCTTTCTTTTCCGACAGTAGACTAACAACACTGTGCCATTGCCCAGCACTGATGCAATACCTGGAGAAAGAGTAATAATGAGGAAAAGAATGCAGAAGTGACTTCAACTTTGCTCTTTAAAATACCAGTTATGACGTGAGCTTGACCAGAGAGCGTCAGAGTGGATCAATGCATAGTCACCTATATTCACCTTTAGGGACTAATAAAGGTATTCATTCTTTCTTTCTTTCTTTCTTCCTTCCTGCTCTGCGTCAACCTGAACACTTGCGCTGCTCCACAGAAAGCCAATTAACCCAGACAAAGCAACGGTTTATCTGTAGCTTCATTGATCTGTTGTGCGAACCAAAAAATGTAGGTAATGTTTACAGAGGCGAAGAGTATTTCGTTTAAGTGTTTTGTATTCAGACGGCCTGAACTGTCTGTTTTAATTTGACAATGTCCGGTTTGGTCTTTTGTGTTGACCAAGATATACTATATATTATATTATATACAGTATCTCACAAAAGTGAGTACACCCCTCACATTTTAGTAAATATTTCATTATATCTTTTAATGGGACAACACTGAAGAAATTACACTTTGCTACAATGTAAAGTATTAAGTGTACAGCTTGTATAACACAAGTGTAAATGTGCTGTCCCCTCAAAATAACTCAACACACAGCCATTAATGTCTAAGCCGCTGGCAACAAAAGTGAGTACACCCCTATGTTAAATTCCCATAGAGGCAGGCAGATTTTTATTTTTAAAGGCCAGTTATTTCATGGATCCAGGATACTATGCATCCTGATAAAGTTCCCTTGGCCTTTGGAATTAAAATAGCCCCACATCATCACATACCCTTCACCATAACTAGAGATTATTATAGAGAGGCATGCAAACTGAGAAAGCATCTGGGAGAGAAACAGAGAGAGAAAAAGAGGGTGGGGGATTATTTGAGAGTCCTTAACCTCTGACCCGCATTGTGTCTCCTCTCCAGCCACCTACCATATGTTCCCTTAGAATAATTTTGAATACATTTCAATTATATCTGTGAAGTAACACGTTTCGCACATATAGAACACATTTTCAGCTAATCAGGTGTTGTAGACGACTGTGGCTTCAATTTTAAAGAATAAAGGGTAGATGGGTCACAAAATACTGAGATATCTGAATGAATATGTGTGGTTTAAAGTGAACTTTTGGTATCTGATCTTCCATTTGACTTATTGAATTAACATGCACACAAAATGTCCATTTATTCTGTGGTTAGGACCGATTGAAAAAGACTGAGCTCTGAAAACTGCATCCAATAACTGTATGGTGTTATTGTAAGAGCTGTTTCTCATAATTTAGTCACGTTTGTCTTGATATGACACATTTGCTGTAAAGCCATCAATATGCTAACACAGGAACCATTTCATTTCACAAAATCTCCATTTTCAGGAAAACTCAAAGTTAAAGGAAAATACCATTAAAAATCCTATATGTTCCTCTTCAGAAAAATTCATATGTATAGTGTTAAACAACAAATCCTTCTCTTTCAAGTCGATCAGCGGAACTAGTGTGTAATTCTTGAACAGCTCCCAGCGATTCAGACAAGTGACCAATACAGATGGACTGGGTATGAGACGGTTTCATAAAAAAGGGATGTGGTGCAAAGATTGCTTTGGAGCAGAAATTATCCCATACAGTTTTACCTATTTAAGATCCCATGCAATCAAGAGCCACCCGTGTATTCCCAAAGGAGGAAAAGTGTGATCTATGGATAAATACCTCTTGCAAGGGTTTGCTGCTTGACCTACATAAGAATCAATCTGCAGATATCAGCATTAACCCCGGCGGAGAAGCTTTTATATAGATTTTGTTTCTGTGCAATGACAAAAAGAGGATAGGACAGTGGGATTCTCACAGAGGACTTTATTCCAAAACTGACTGCAGTAATTAAATACTACAGACAAGGACTCACAACTTCACTCCATCTCACACAAGAACAGAACCGGGAACAAATACAAAAAAAGAATTGGTCACCAATTTAAATCTTTTCGTTTGTTTCTGTGGGACCTTTCCTCAGGCATCTGGTTGTAGTCAACTATCACTAAGGAAACAGGCAGCGTCATAGATAACACAATGCTCTATTGCGTATGTATGACTCCGGTATCATGAGAATGTGGCATAGTGCAGTGACGAGCGATCGGCTGGTTGGTTTACTCCTTGGTAGACATGTGGGCCATCAGGTCGCAGACACGGTTGCTGTACCCAAACTCGTTGTCGTACCTGGTTAAGAAGCAAGAAAAAAGGAGTGAACATGCATCACTGAAAACAGATATTTCAATGACAGTAATCTATGCTGAAGGCGTACCATGTGACCAGCTTGACAAAGTGGTCATTGAGGGCGATGCCAGCACCAGCATCAAAGATGGAGGAGCGGGCGTCACCGTTGAAGTCTGTGGAGACGACCTGCAGGAGAGCGAAGAGAGAGAACGCCACGTTAACAAGAATACTGATCAAAACCAGTTTAAAGATCAGTTATAAGAAAGAAACACATACCTGGTGCTCGGTGTATCCCAGAATGCCCTTCATGGGTCCATCAGCTGCGGCCTTCACAACCTTCTTGATGTCTTCGTATTTGGCCTGTTAAAATTCAAACATTAAAAAAGGACAACCTGGTGTTATTCCAAAATTCTTATTGTCTACAAATTTCATGAAAAGCTTAAAATCCACAATCAATCCCTCAATACTTTCTGACTTCCTATCTGTAACCCTTGGACCTATGGGTTTCTACTGAAATGTACATGAATATACAGCTGTGTTCAAAATAATAGCAGTCCAACATCACTAACCTCATAAATCAAATGTTTTGGTAGAAGTGATATTTCTACATGCCAAATAATTTACTAGTAAGTGTTGTGGAGTCATAGAAAACCAACAGTCATGACATGCTGCTCATTCTGTGTAATTGAATCTGTAATTGAAAGGGGCATGTTCAAAATAATAGCAGTGTTGTGTTCAATTAGTGAGGTGATTGATTCTGTGAAGAAACAGGTGTCAATTATGGCCCATATTTAAAGAAGGAAGGAAGCACTAGTTGTGCATGCTGGTTATAGTGCATTTCACACTGAAATACTCAGCAAAATGGGTCGTTCCAGACATTGCTCTGAGGAACAGCGGACTTTGATTAAAAAGTTGATTGGAGAGGGGAAAACGGATAAAGAAGTGCAGAAAAGTATAGGCTGCTCAGCCAAAATGATTTAAAATGCCTTGAAATGGCATCCAAAGCCTGAACGACGTGGGAAAAAATGGTCAACTACCATTCGAATGGATCGAAGAATAGCCAAAATGGCAAAGCCTCAACCAATGATCAGCTCCAGGAAAATCAAAGAAGACTTAAAGTTATCTGTGAGTATTGTTAGGATCAGAAGAAGGCTATGTGAAGCAAAGCTATCAGCTAGAAGCCCCTGCAAAGTCCCATTGCTGAAAAAAACATGTACTGAATAGGTTGAAATTTGCCAAAGGACACATTGACTGGCCAAGAAAGAAATGGGGCAACATTCTGTGGACTGATGAGAGCAAAATTGTTCTTTTTGGGTCTAGGGGCTGCAGACAGTTTGTCCGACGACCCCCATGCACTGAATTCAAACCACAGTACACTGTGAAGACAGTAAAGCATGGTGGTGCAAAAATCATGTTATGGGGATGTTTCTCATACTGTGGTGTTGGGCCTATTTATCACATACCAGGGATCATGGATCAGTTTCAATACATCAAAATACTTGAAGAGGTCATGTTGCCTTATGCTGAAGAGGAAATGCCTTTTGAAATGGATCTTTCAACAAGACAATGACCCAAAACACACCAGTAAGCAAGCAAAGATTGATGTTATGGAGTGGCAGCCTCAATCCCCCAGACCTCAATCCCATAGAAAACTTGTGGGGTGACATCAAAAATGCTGTTTCTGAGGCAAAACCCAGTAATGCAGAGGAATTGTGGAATGTAGTTCAATCGTCGTGGGCTGGAATACCGGTTCACAGGTGCCAGAAGTTGGTCGACTCCATGCAACACAGATGTGAAGCAGTTCTCAGAAATAATGGTTATGCAACTAAATATTAGTTCAGTGATTCAAAGTAAAGCAAACCCTTTTTCAGACCAAACATTTTTCAGTTTATACAGTAAATGTTTGAGTTTGTAAAGAAAAATGCAAATACTGCTATTTTTTGAACAGCCTAATATTCCTTTTTCTTCACTTTCTGTAAAGGTATAACAAACTTGATCAATTTTGGTCATGTTTTGATTTGGAATTGAATGTGCAGTGTTCCCAAT
Organism: Sander vitreus; assembly: GCF_031162955.1. Taxonomy (NCBI): domain Eukaryota; kingdom Metazoa; phylum Chordata; class Actinopteri; order Perciformes; family Percidae; genus Sander; species Sander vitreus. Next base: position 12,586,097 of record NC_135860.1, read on the forward strand.
GTATTGATGATATGGAATTAAAAGCTATTCTTAGGATTTTGAGCATTATTCACTTTTTGTAACTGTATGTAAGCAAGACACAAAACAGATCTCAAACATTGGCATGACACAGAGCATACCTAAAGAGACTTCGAAGATACGGAATGCATGCAAGATACAGATTTGGTGCAAAAATTCTTGTTTGGATGCGATGCTAAACAAAATTTATTGGGGATTATTTTCAGCCATGGATTAAGATGCATTTTGTGTGCTAGTTAGCGGTTATGACAGTAGGATGGGCTATGCGACATTAACTCAAACTACAGTGCCTTATTACCATGAACATATGTACTGTAGTCTACACAGGAAATACTTATTAGGATAAAGTAATAATTGCTGGTTTTGTTTTTTGATTGAATTTGAGGACAGTAAGATGAACATCAAATACCTGTAAAAACACATTTTAGTTTGTTAAATGTCATGAATGCTTCTAGTTTGTGGTCACTCACAGGTTTCTCCAGACGGACTGTCAGGTCAACCACGGACACGTTGGGGGTGGGGACACGGAAGGCCATGCCGGTCAGCTTGCTGTGAAATACAGAGTAGGTAAGGTCACAAAGGAAATTCACTGGTTTTAGTTCAAGTCATGTCCATACAATAACATAGTAAATTGCAATAAACTTATTGGCACTGACCCGTTGAGCTCAGGGATGACTTTGCCGACAGCTTTGGCAGCACCAGTAGAGGCGGGAATGATGTTCTGGCTGGCACCACGGCCGTCCCTCCACAGCTTGCCGGAGGGTCCGTCCACAGTCTTCTGGGTGGCAGTGATGGCATGAACTGTGCTCTGATGGACAAAGACACGGGATGAGGAATATTAAATACGACTAAACCCCCCTCTACGTTTGTGTTTTGGGCTGTTTGTAATCTGGTTTAGGGGCTGCTGAGCATCTCTCTGCCAGATTGTTCCCAGGAGTGTTTAAATCCTCACCATCAGGCCCTCAATGATGACGAAGTTGTCGTTGATGACTTTGGCCAGGGGGGCCAGGCAGTTGGTTGTGCAGGAAGCGTTGCTATGGAGAGGCAAAGTAACAGCGTCAATTAACTGAGGATTTTCAAAATGAAAAAGGCACCAGTTTAAAAGCACAACAAAGTTCAACCTATATCTTTTACACATCAGAAGCAGATGTACAATGAGTAAAACACTAAATAACAACAACCAAAAACTGAATTTCAAACCACTTGAATATACAAAAACATAAAGAAACCTGGTTCTTACCTAACAACCTTGAGGGAGTTGTCATACTTCTCGTGGTTGACACCCATGACGAACATTGGAGCGTCAGCGCTGGGTGCAGAGATGATGACTCTCTTGGCACCACCCTTCAAGTGAGCCTGCAATGTGGTTTGAAATAGTATTTAATCTATGTCCTTTTTTGTCAATTGAACATCACATGTCATAATTATTTTTATTCAAGAGTTTGAGACCGGATTTAGATACGTACAGAGGCCTTCTCAATAGTCGTGAACACACCAGTGGACTCAACCACGTACTGGGCTCCAGCATCCCCCCATTTGATGTTAGCGGGGTCCCTCCTGAAGAAAAGACAAAAGTTAATCAAATACATGCTTACGCCATTCTCTTTTGCTAATGTCTTAAATTATAATTAAACTGAAATGCTTTCTACATTTAACGCCTGGTTAGTGAACTCACTCGTGGAAAACGGTGATTTGGTGTCCATCGATGACCAGCTTGTCACCCTCAACCTTGACCTCACCATGGAAGCGGCCGTGGGTGGAGTCATACTTGAACATGTAGACCTAAAAGAAAACATGTGAAGAGGAGGGAGACAGTTTTCACCAAATTATGGATATCTGACAAAAGCAGAAGAGATGACTTGAAATTAAAGCCGATTTAAAAAAAAAAAAAGAAAAGAAACCCCACTACAAAAGCCTTCATTACATATTTAATTTAGCCAGTGTGCGTAGACACAAGATCCCTTAATGCACTCTCAACTGGAAATTACATGAACATTTAAATTTATCATATTCGTAAGCAATTCTCATCTTCCACATAACTTCCCAAGTGTGTAAAAGAACTGAAAAAGCCACCAACCACCATCTAAAATTTAACTACATTTATAATCACGTTGGAGATGGCTGGTGTTGATTTCAAACAAACAATCACTTACCATGTACTCCAGGTCGATGAAAGGGTCATTGATGGCCACAATCTCCACCTTTTTGGAGGTGAAAGCAGCACGGGTCACCAGACGCCCGATGCGGCCAAATCTGAAAAGTGAACAGGGTTGTTTCTTAATCTGGCCTCTAGATGGGGGTATGACACCATGCAAATCTGACCAAAGTCACTGGGTGATCCTCATTATGTTCCATAATTAGTGAAATGATGCTCCATGTCTGAAAATCAGTCATGAATATGTAAAATTGGAGTTTTGACATTCACTTAAACCAAAGCATGGCCTACTTTCCATTACAGCTTTTGTCCTTTGTGTGGGATACATAAAGTCCACAGGAGACCTGAAAGCACAGCTGAAGAAAGGGCAGAGTTCAGGAGGAGGGACAGAGGGAGGTGTGTCTCACACTCTCCTCTCTGGGGGCTAAAGTCAAAATGGAGCTTGAATGTGGTAATCCTGGTGACGGCAATGCACTGTTTGATCAGCGGCTGAGTTACTTTTTAACCGCAAGTCCAAAATCCTGGCACAGATAGTCTGTGCTCAGACACTGGGAGAAGAGGACAAGGGGCGGAGAGATAATAACAGATAGGGAGGGAAGAATTTAACGTCACAATAAGTGCATCCAATAACATTTTAAGTTATGCAGGTCCTCTTCTACTAGACAGCAGAAAAACAATCCCCTGTTGAATGTGCCTAATGTTGCCTAATGCCTAAACCACTGCCCACATTGTTATCTGCTGAGGGACCAAAGTTCAGAGTTCAAGAATAACATAAACAGCCAAGTGACTGTACACAGGTTGGTGCATGTCCATTAAAAAAAAAAAATTGTTTTGTTGTCTCTATTAATTAAATCGCAGAGAGACTGCAGTTTGGGCACATTTAAGAATTCAGTCAAACAGGTTTTATAGAGTTTCTCTATACTAAGCTGATATAATGTTGATTCTTTTGAAGTGTGTTTTTAGTAGCCTGTCAATTAACTACTTACTTTTATTTCTAAAATAATTAATTTCACTCATATCCTAACATCTTATCACCACCTAACATCGACTTATCATCTTCCTTGTTCTGGTAATGTGGTTAAATTCTCTTTTAGATACAAATGTTTTTCGTTCTAACTTGCAGTGTCCGTGATCATCTGTGTAGCTTTCTATCCCTAATTATTTTTATTTAATGAAATTATAGCTTGGGTTTTTAGTAGAGGTCCTTGTATGAGCTTTTAGATCCTGAACATGCTTTGGTACCGCCTACTTTAACTGACGGTTTATCGGAGTATATGTAGGAAAAGAGTGTGTATACAATTTAAATTTCTTTAATAATTGTATTTTTAAATGCACAAACAAATTTGCTTTAGGAAGCAGAGATAATGCTTTTTTTTAAAGTTAACCGAGGCATCTGTTACAGTAAATCACTGCTAAAGCCCGCTGTGTGCACAGATGAGAGGGGTGTGGCATTGTGAGTTGTGGGTGCAGAGAGAACACATACTGGCCCTAATAAGCGTGTGTTGAAGTTGAGTGTTCGTTTGGTTGATTCTGTTAGGCGAGTGAATGACAATGAGCTCTTACCCATTGATTCCAACTTTCACCATTTTGACTGGGTTGTCTTAATCCTCTGGAAGGAGAAATGAGAGGGAGAGAGAGTAGTTTTTAATAATGCATTCTGTTACATACTGATAAACCGACATTTATGATGTCATATATTAACTTTCACTTGATAAGGGACAGTTTCTAAGATTGTGCGTCGAGATTAGCAAAGAGTTTAAAATGAACAAGCAAAAGTATTCCACTGATGGACTGTGACCACAGTCCAAGTTAATCTGAAGGTTTAGAAACTACTCAATATGTGCACTATAAAGCAATTTAGTACAAAGCAAAGGGAATTTGTATAAACTTCATGACCACATGTACTTTCAAATAGGGTTCAATCAAACCCATGCAGTTTGTTCCCAGGTGATCTAAATCAAGCCATGCCGCCTGTTGCTGAGGCCCTGACCCTCGCTGTCTGAAATCATTTAGTTACTGAAGGTATTTACCGTAAGTGAGAAGCCTCAGTCGGTCTTGCGACTCCGGTTGTGAGTGGGGAAGAACAAAGTTGAGCAGTGTGGTTTTATGATTGACCGAGGTCAAAGCCACGCCCCCTCGATTGTCACTCCTCCTCGCCCCGCCCCCTTAAAATGTCAAGGTCGTCAGCCTGCACAGAGACACAAGCTGGCCTCTGCAACTTCACTTCATGCAAGTTAAAAAATCTTTGAAGAATTTCTGCTGTTAATTGTAGGCCTAAAGCTCTGAAATATTCTGTTTGGCTTGACATTATTTCATCAGAAGTTACAGCACAATGAAGCCTTTCTTGTTTCCACCTCTCTCGTCTAGCTATAGATATTAAAGTCCTCAGATAGTGGGCTGAAAAAAGAGAGGGGTCCCTCACTGACCTTCTCAGTAAATACAGACACACAAGGGATCAAATCTCTGTCTTCATGACTGTGACATTTAATGTCCAAAGACCATGACCCTTCACTTTCAGACTCTCTGTAGCTGCTCTGCCTCTCCATCTCCTCAGCAGCAGTCAACATTTGAGTCTTGGTTACACAACATGAACGCATGATCATTACGCATGTGCAGATGAGTCAAGAACTTACAGAATGTGAATGCTAAAAAAAAGCATTTCATTGAAAGACAGTTTTCTTCATCTGAGTAAAAGTGCTACACTTGGGGTGCCTGGGTACGTCACCTGGTAGAGCAGGCGCCCATATATAGAGGTTTACTCCTTGACGCAGCATCCTCGACTCCGACCTGCGGCCCTTTGCTGCATGTCATTCCCCCTCTCTCCCCCTTTCAAGTCTTCAGCTGTCTTTTAAAAATAAAGGCCTAAAAATGCTAAAAAAAATCAAAAAAAGTGCTGCATTTCTTGGCAATATGTTTGTTCTGCTGTCACATTAAAAGTCTTTATAGGACCCGGACATGTCAGAGTATATTTTGACTCGTTTGTACGGCAACAGAGTTGGCATTTGAAAGAAAGCACTTCAGAGAACGAATATTCAGAATAATGTGAATGTCCGTTTAAACCCAAAGGATTTAAGTAGAGTCCTGGTGGAAATACCCCCCTGGATGCATGCTAAGGCCTCACCAGCGGGCAGTCCTGACACTGAAATGAAACCTTACCCACAGCATGGCATCTTGTCACCACAGCAGACCATGAACATGCAACACATTACATACCTAACTGGACCATTCAGTAACATATTGTTTCTACCTCAGCAGATCATATGGTCCTATTATAACGTTCAGAAGGTTAGCAGTGTAGCTCTGCACCACAACTGGACAGTGCTGGTGTGTTTTATGGCAACGGTCCAATGGACCCAGCATAGCTGAACTACCACAACCCCCGAGTGCATGCCAGTCTTGGCCTCTGCTTTGCAGCTTAAGGTCAAAGAGGGGAAGTAAAGGTCAGGCTAAGATTAGACACTGGCTGGTCCATTTTATACTCTCAGTACTGTAAATGCTGCCTCATATATATCACATGTTCTTTCTAAATTACAATGGCCAAACTCTACTCACAGGTGAGCGGCCATGTAATAAAATGTCTGGGGGAATTATTATTTTAGTACAGTGGAAGATTCACTGTACGCCTCAAATTTACAGCAGCATTTATGTAAATTAGTGTTATTTCTCAAAATTGAAGTGACACTCTAGTTTACTTGATCACAAAGTGTAGTAACGACGACAAGTATGGATTGCAGTTTAGTGATCACAAGTATGTCTGCATATAAAAGGGGCCTGTAACCAGATTTAAACAACTTGTTTCCTGTACTGAAGTCCAGTGCAAAGTCCATTGGGCAGCTCTGTGTGGTGAGTAACAAATACACACATGATGGAATGAGGCTGCCATCTAGTGTTACAATGGAAATCTACATTTATGTAATGTCAAATGTCAAAATTCAACTCCAATACCAGAATAAATAACTAAGACTGACTACCGGTGGTGGGATGAGTACTCAGATCCTTTACTTCAGTAAAAGTACTAGCACCACACTGTGAAAATACTCCACTAGAAGTAAAAGACATGCATTAAAGTGTTATAAGCAAAATGTACTTAAAGTAAAAATACTTATTGTATAGTAAACTGTTCCCTGTCAGTGTTTTAGTTTTCTAGCTGATGTTTCTGGATTAATATTACTGCTGTATTAATGTGAATGGTGCATTTTACTGCTGTAGATGTTTAAGGTTGTGCTAATTCTAAGTACTTTATTTACTGCTGGGTAGTTTAATTTACAGCAATGCATCATAATCTATAAAATCATCATATTTTTTAGAGATATGCTGTCCTGTGAGAACCACGTATCTCTAAAAAGTCAACTTTTCATTAGAAAAACAGCCCTGTTTTAGCTTTGTGACACTGATTTACGAAGGTTTTAAAATAGTTTATTTAGCTTAGGAAGTAGGAGAATTTTCTCAACACATAAAGGAATACTTCATCCTTCAGTTTATCACAAACATTAAAAATCATCTGGAGCGACATGGTTTTCACTAGACAGGAAAGGGATTAAAAACTAATCTGAAGAGTAACTTAAGTTGTCAGACAAATGTAGTTGAGTAGAAGTACAAAGTTGCATGATATGAACATTCTCAAATAAAGTACAAGTACCTTAAATTTATTCATCTGGTGAAAATGTCATTCCAATAGTCCCATCGGAAATATCTTTACTGAGAAAAATAATCAATACTTATTTTCCCTGCTGTAAAACTATATTTATCTCTTTTTTTTACACTAAGAAAAATGTGATAGAAAAAAAGTTGAGTAAATGTGCTTAGTTACATTCCACCACTGCAGACTACAAACTATGTAGGATATCATGTAAGATTAATTATTTTGCTCCTTCTTGACCTAGGAAACAGCAGTCTCACCTTAAGGTCAATTTTTGGACGCTATTCTGGAGCTTTCAGTCACATAACATGATCTTCTTCTCCAGATATAGTCAGCTCAGTTGTCATGGAATTGTGGATTCCGTTTTAATTCTGATAATGAAGAAAAAAATGATTATTGATTAAAATAATGTGATATGATCAAAAGCTCCAGGACAGCTGGCTACTAAATGGACCTGAAGGTGAAGATTGTTTTGAGTCAGTCTTGGTTTAGACCTTTCTTCAACATGGACTTTGTGCCTCCATGTTTAAGGGAATTCATGTCTTGTTCTCAAACTGGGCACATTGCTGATACAAGACCTCCAAATGTGCAATTGCATCACATTCATGACGTTTCTCTGTAAAAGGATTAAAGATTTTTGCCCCAGGAACTTGGCTGTAATGCCAGAGTAAAACCCTTTTCAGAAGCAGCACAGGATCTTACACAGATTTGTTTTTAATATTGGCCACTCATTCTTCAGAATGATGGGGGAAGAAATGAGGAATTTCTCCAACAGCCATTGGAAGATGTAATAAAGCATCAAGAGTAAAAAAAAAAAAAATGAGGCGTATCAACGGGGAGTAACCAAATGGGGATTTACTGTAGGAGTGGGAAATTGAATATCTGTAAGCAAAAAACCAGAACACCACTAACGTCAAATCCATTTATTCATGCAAATCATAAGTAAACAAAAATAACAATCAGCAGAAATCACAGGTGCTATCTTTATTTAATATTTACGTCCATCACACCTGTTTTACACACAATCCCCATCCACAGATTAACAATTACTGTACGAAGACAAATGCAAGAAATACATTACGTGCCAATTTACTTAAAAAACAAGCCCAAAAATCAAAGATGATCATTTAATGTAAATATAGCTCACATATTCTAATATTCAGTTTAATACTTACACATGGAATAAACCACAGCTGCTCTGTTAAAACAGCCACAATAGTGTGAAGCATCTGATCTACGCTGGATGAAACCACATTAGCAATGCTGCAAGTTTACACCATACTACATGTAGTCTACACGCATGTAAACATCCTTCAGTGCACGTGAATGCCCTTGCATGTGTTTTTCCTTATCATACTCTAAGAAGGATGTCATTAGTCTTTATTTTTATCTCCACTAACAGCCCAGTCCACTCATGGACCCGATCCGATCCAGTTTCAGCCCAAAGCATCCTCGGTTCCATCCCCTCCGTGACCGGTCCGGCTCCACTCGCTTCTGATTGGCCAGAGCCCCCTTCAGCAGGCGCAGCCAGGGGGTCTCAGCCTGGGTTTGTGCATCAGCCCATTTGGGGTACTCGGCCGCTTTGACCCCCGGGGAGAAGTTGGACTGCTCCTCTGGTTGGCTGTTCAACAGGTTCTCCAGGTCGTCGAGGGTCAAAAGCTCATTGTAGCGTTCCAGAAACTGCTCCATAAACTACAGAAGGGAAAGAGAGATTCAATTTAATTGTCAGGGAGTGTACGAGGGGGAATAATTCAATCAGTGATACATTTCATTAATGTCTCCTCGTATTCTTTCCTGCTTTCCCTGCCCTCCTCTTGGACTATTCTCTTATATCCTTCATGCACTCAGAATTTTCCTCAATCCACTCTTTTCCTTCTTTTTCTATCCTACGCCTCCCTCCCCACGTACCTCCACAACATCAGGAGAAGGGTGCAGAGAGCGAGCCTCTGTGATCTCCAGAGGCGTCAGGAGGAGCAGAGTGGCACAAAGCAGCACAGGACACAGCATGGCAGCAGAGGTGACGGACAAGAATAACTGGAGCAGGGCTGAAAATACAGTGGCTGCAAAGATAAAATAAAGAACTGAATGAAAAAAACTCAAAACATATACATACTATTTATATAAAATAATAGTTTTGAAAAATCTTTTGATAGAAAATGATGACTGTGGTCTTTGCAGACACCTTTAACAAATCTAAAATCGGTGACTTCAGGATTTTTAAATAATTATTAATTCTTTATTTGTATAAAGATAAACATTGTGACAAACCGATAAGCAATGCAACAGAAGTAATGAAGAACGTATTTAGGGCGTCAAGCTGGAGCTAATTTGCAGCCCCCGTCCCTGCTTAGGCTTTTAAATGTAGATAACAGCCAAACAAATGAATAGATAAAACGGAATCAGAAAACATTATATAGTTTTCTACATTTTTAAGAGGAATATTTTTCTGCTACATTAAATACTTCATACCAATACTAGTTAGATGGTATCCCTTAAAAATGTAGAGGATTTCATTATTTTTATGTTAGAATAATTTATAAGACTTAAAATGAGACTTTAACACATTTTGTAAGATGATTTTTTGATTCTTACTTTTTCCATTATACTTGAGGTTGCTTTAAAGCATGGAAATGTATTTTCTACAAAATGTATCAGACTTTAATGGATAACTATAAAATAGAGTATAAAAAATATAACATAACAACAAATCAAACAAATGCTCACCTGTTTGGTTTCTCTCGGAGCTCTGGGTGTGTTCTTCTGCTCTCACAGACTCTTCTCCATCTCCCTGGTTCTCCGTCTCTTGGCTACCTCTCACTTGTTGGCACCTGCAGGGAGCATCACTATCTCACTCGACTGACTCCTCCTACTCCTCGCTCGCTGATGGAATTGAAAGGATGATTTTTCTTCTGCTTGCGTCTGTCCTCTTGGCAGAAGTAGAACGTTGGGGCATCAGCCGGGATGCTGCAGAGGTTTTGTAGAGGCAAAGACGACCGCCCCCCCCCCCACCTCCTCATCTCCTTTTTTCTTTGGAGTGATGTCATAGCCTTGGAGAGAGCGATTGTTATTGCCAAGGTGACTTGTGTGTACTGTGTGCGCTCTGCAAGCCAAACTGTGCTGCACAAAGCAAGGTCAGAGGGCAACAGTCAACTAATGCCTTATCAATGAGACCCGAGTTATGAAATGGCAGGAATGATTCACTTCTTTTATGTCACCACATAATCATACGTTTCCTGTGTTCTAACAATGCTCCTCATGCATATCAGCCTCCCTCTCTTCCCTTTGTCTCCGGTGCCTTTCCCAGCATGCACTGACCTCCCTTCTCTGTTGGGTAAGTTACAGTCTGTCAGTGCCATCTGCTCCCTATACCCCCTGCCGCCAAATTACAACACTAGCAGGAGCTGCACGATCCAACACACCGACCTCAAAGTTCAGCAGCCTCTGATTATTTCAAGTAAATGAACTCCCAGCAGTTACAAATGTATGTTAGGCACTGAACAAGCAATTGTGAATTTTTGCTTCTGTAAGCAAGTGTGTGATGTTTTCAAACATGCACGAACAAGCAGAATTCAGAATTGTAAAGCACTAAATAAAAGTTATAAACATGGCAAATTTACTCATGTTTTTGCGCTCAGCACCCACTGAATACATTTCACTCAAAATTTGTCCTCAGAGTGCTGCCGCAATCACAATGTTAGCCTGTTGTTGGCAAGTGTCTTTACATAACTTATCAATCACATATACAGAAATGCACCCTTCTCATATTTTCGGAGAGGACAATGTGTGGGAGAGGGAGTAGGCGAAAAGGAGAGAGATTAGGGGGGGGTTGAACTACTGTGCATGTGATGTCAGTGAAGAGAGGAGCACTGTTAGAGGAAAAGTAGGCAATGAAGAGTAGGAGGAGGTGGGAGGGAGAAAAGCACCAGGCAGAGAGCGGAGGGAGACCTACAAAAGAGATTGATTACAGGAGAACAGAGGCGGCCAACGAGGCAACAGCAAATGTGTCAGACAGAAAAAGAGGGAAAAAAATAATACATTGTAAATAAACAACATGCAGCCACACTCACTGGTAAAAAAAAAGAGTTGAAGTGTTTCTCGTCTGACAAAGACTGAAATCTGATATGAAAGAACATGCTGCGAGTAAGGAAAAGTTTGAAAAAAATGAAGTGGAGAAGCAAGTGGGGTATTAATCCTGTCTGGGCAAGCTGTGACAACCCATTAAACACCACTGTCCAAACACATGATACAAGCAGACAATCAAAGCTGCTTGTAATGAAGGTATAAATTTACTTGACATAACCCAGCAGAGACCGAACCCGTCACACATTTTAGTGTCAAGCCTCTGGAGGTTTCTTCAGCGTGCAGAGGCCGGTGAGTGACACAGCTCAAAATGAGACCGACAGCCATAGAGTTGTAATCAAAACAAGAACCAGGTTTATTTGATGCTGTCATTACACAAGTCCTCAGACTACTTCAGTTTGGTGCAAAGCACCAATATCTTGAAAAAATAAAAGATTAAAAAGTAAAAATATGTAAAAACGCAATACATCATTTCAGATAAAAGATTAAAAAGGAAGAGACACAGAAATAAGACAATACAACAGAAGTCAGATCAGTTTCTGAGGCGAGCTCGCCGGGATGTGCGGGAGATGGGTGTTGTCACTTTAGGGGTCTCACTCTCCGCCATTACAGCATCTGATGAAAAAACAAATAGATTAGAAGTAGGACAAGTCATGGGCTGTTGTCTGAGATCAGTCATGGACTCTAATGAATTTCCACTGCATGGTACGGCACAACTCGCTTTTGGTACATGGTACTTTTCTGGATTTTGTTTGCCAGTGCAGATAGTGCTCCATCGATGTAGGCGGGGTCCTTAACTGATCGTTATAGCGACGCTGCGTGAAACTGTCGTAACATCATCTTCACCACAAACAGTGTGTTCCCTCTGCTAGATCCTTTCATTGGCAACCAAACAGAGAACGTCTTTACTTCGTCAACTGACCATGGTGTAGTATTCAAGTGATGATTCTCTCTGACCAAGCAGTGGTCTTCAGTGTTTTAACTCCACCTTCTAGTATCGGCTCAGCTCGCTTGGAACCTCCCAGGTGATCCCATGTACTATCCACAACTTTTGCTAATGGAAAACCAAAAAAAGAACGGTTCCAAGGGAGACAAGTCATCCTGTACCACATAGTGGAAATGAGGCATAAGGCCACACAAAAAATTGCAAAAAAGGATTTCAGTGAATCATACAAATCTAATAGAAAATCTTACCCTGTATAAACACTATCCAAAAAGCCATGCACTCCTTACTGTCCACTTTCATTTTTATGTTGGTAATTTCCAGATTGATTTAATCCTTTTAAGTTGTTTTCCATCACACCCATTATAGTCCGGATGATGCGTCAAATTTGAGGTGAAATGTTCACTTTTTCATAAAAGCATGGAATTTGGTACACTTGTACAGTTTGGGGTGCCACTTTTTTTTCCAGAAAGGGAGCCATCGCAAAAACGCCTCATGGTGGCCATGGCGGCCATTTTGCTTTCCGCCATAACTGAATGTGTTTCGTATCACATCTCCTGAACCAAACATGGCAACACAGAATAGGTAATGTCTCCCCTATGTTTTCTATGTTTTGATGGTCAAGGATGACAATGATACTAAATACAACATCATAAACTGTTCAGGTAAAAAGTTAATGGTGCATTTAGTGACACTGAAGAAGGAAATCTCAGTATTTGACAACCTAGGCTAGACTTTAGATTATAATTTTTAACACGTAACCCTTTTGTTCATTAACCCTGATGATCCAGTGACTGTAAAGAATCGAACAGTATGGCGAAGGAGCACAATAAGCTCATGTATGGGATGATGACAGGACGTAGTTTTTACATATTCTTTAGTGTGCTTGCATAACTGTAGTGTGAAATGAAAACTAACCAGATCAAATGTATACAATGTAACAAAAACCATGGTCCGAGATGTCAGGTGTGAAAAGGCCCTAAAAATATCTAAACAGTAGGGCACAGATTCTAGATGTTATTTTATAACATCTTAGTTCTGAAACCAATCGCCGATAATTTTTTATTCGTCGATATACAATCTGATCGCCAATCAGCATAAGCCTAAAACAAATGTGTTTTTAAGTAAATCGTTGTTTGACACTTTTTTAAGCTTAGTTGTTAAGGTCATATTAAATACTGTTCTTTTACTTTCAGTCACTGTATCACCACGGTTCATGAACAAAAGAATTATGTGTTCAAAACTCTACACAACATGCATGCAACAAACATGATAACCTAAAGTCTAGCCTAGGTTCTCAGATACTGAGATTTCCTTCTTCAATGTCACTAAATGTACCATTAACTTGAATAACCTGAACAGTTTATGATGTTGTATTTAGTATCATTGTCATCCTTGACCATCAAAACATAGAAAACATAGGGGAGACATCACCTATTCTGTGTTGCCATGTTTGGTTCAGGAGATATGATGCAAAACATATCATTTGGTTATGGCGGAAAGTAAAATGGCCGCCATGGCTCCCTTTCTGAAAATGTTTGGAACCCCAAACTGTACAAGTGTACCAAATTACATGCTTTTATGAAAATGTGAACATCATTTTCACATATCATCCGGACTATTAGAGATATCCCCAGACTGTGGATTAGTGCAGCTGCAATGGACAACTCACTTTTAAGAGCAACAGTCCTAAATCCTCTCACACACGCCCGGAGCTCCAACTGGACTCCACTCGGAACTTTTATTGATCCAAAGTATATTACTGACTTGTGCCAAAATACTGATGTCAATTCTATTCATAATACTATCAGGTGAAACAACTAGTCCATTGATCAAGAAAAAATATTTCAAAACAGAAATGCCAAATATTCCCACGTGCCAGCTTCTAAAATGTGAATATATGTAATATATTCACATTATATAATAAATATATAATATGTTTTATTTGTCCTGTGTTATTAAACTGCTGAATCTCTTTGGATTTTGGACAGTTCAAACAGGTCAAACTAAACAAGCAATTTGAAGATGTCACTTTGGATTTAGAAAATTGTGATAGGCATTTTCTGTCATTTTATAGACAAAACAATTAAGAAAAGCAGTATCATCATTTTAATAAATTAGTTGCAGCCCTAAATAAATGTAATTTATACATTCCATCCAATATGTTCCTTAAAAGACAAATTAAGTTAAATTACAAACAACTGATCAATAGTAAAACATGTAAATGTAATTTGATAGGCAGAATAATCCTTAAAGCTATAGTGTGTAGTTTCTGTTGCCCCCATGAGGAATTCTAAGTAATGACAACAACACTGTAGGCGCATCCAGACGATGCAAGCGTTCTGTGATCGCGCACGCGCCCCCACCCCTCCTCCACACAGCTGCTAGTAACGGACATGGAGGATTAAAAAACATGGACTCTTCAGAAGAGGTAATTATCTTCACTCCAGCTTATTCGCGGGAAAGCCACAGTCTTCTTAACAGTCATGCTGAGAAATACAGAGAGTGTTGTGTGGAGCCGATAGTCTTAATTAGCTTTGTAGCAACTCATTTGGCAATGGCTTGAATGTAACGGACGTTCAATAATATCAAAAAGTTATGCACTAAAGCTTTAAGTGGAACATTAAATTAATAAAGTGGCTGCACTCACCTTCTTCATTCTCCTCTTCATCACTGCTGAAGGTGATCGCAGGTTTTTTGGACTTGCGAGATTTTTGAGGAGTCACAAAACTGTCATTGCCGCGGCCAGAAACTGAAGGCTTTGCTTGACCTGTAACAAAAAACAATTTTTCCCCCCACAAACAAAATCAACAATTTTCCTACATGCACATTTGCACACAGCAGGACCCTTGAAATTAATTTTTATGAGCACTGACCTCTTTTTGACCTCATACGGCCTCTGACGGGCGGAGGTGTACACATGACTGTCTTCTCAGAGGATCCTACTCCTTTTTGGTTCTCCTCATCCATCTCAGGACTTTCCACATTCTCCAGCCCCCGTGTGTGAACCGCAGTCAGCCGCTTCTCAAACTCATCTACCTGGGCCTGGGAAAACAAAGTTACCGTCAGTAAACAAAAATTATGTCACAAATAAATTTTAAAAAAACTAGTGGTTTTAAGAAAAGGAGATTTATGTAGCACCTTGAACTGGGCTTTGGCCCCACGACGGAGCCTGGCAGTGATGGAGAGCAGAGGCTGGTAAACTCCAGGCTCGGTTAACTTGTCGCTGTAACACTCCCAGCATTCCTGCAGCCTCTTGAAACCACGCTCACACATGGACAGCAGAGACAGAGACATGGCCAAGTCACACCACTGACGCTCCGTCCTAAAAGTGTAGTAGTATGGGAGTCATAGGGATTAGAGACTTAACCTGATTAGAAACTATGTGAAATGCATAGAAATTCTAGATCCTCAACATAAAAACTCATTACTCATGAATATGGCTTTGCCCTGGCATTTGGACCAAATCTCATTTTCCAGGAACCTCTTGTATCTAAATTCACTTTGCCATTGTGTAATATAAAATGTCCTTCCTTTGAGCTCGGAGTATGAAGAATGAGTCAGAGGCAGACTGAAGCCTGGACCGGCTAATTGTTTGTCTACATTCCTCAACTATATGGGAAGACTTTTCATGACAAAATGAGTGAATAAGATGTCAGTGTAGGTAATAGGTGAACGTTTCCATCACGGTACATCAGTGCTTTACATAAGACAAAACAGCCTTCGGAAAAGATATAAAAGAAACAGACCTGTCCCAGAAGACCTGGGAGGTCTGGATGGTTCAGAGCAGCAGATTAGAAATGAAGCCTGTAGGGTAAAGTGGCCTGTAGCTGTTCCAAGAATGCAGCTCAGGGACCAATCCGAACAAAAATATTCAGGACCAAGACAAAAAGTATTTAACTACAGGGCATAAAGGGGATCTGCACACTGTAATAATAATAATAGTATTTTTTATATATATATATATATATATATATATATATATATATATATATATATATATATATATATATATATATATATATATATATATATATATATATAAATAAATAAATAATACATTTTCGCTTTTTAAGGCAACATTTTGATCTGCAAATTTTTTTTCTCATGCCTGAGTAGGGTTGGGCGATAGGGAGAAAATCAGATATCATGATATTCTTGACCAAATATCTCGATAGCGATATTACAGCGATATTCTAGGGTTGACAATTGGTGCTTTAACAAAATATCTTCACACTTAGATTTTAGATAAATAATCATCAGTAATGTGGACATAATGTCCAAGTGGGGAAAAGGCAAATAACAGAACAGCTAGAACAGTCTGGTAAGTTCAGAAAAGTACATCACTTTACGTAATGCAGCATATCACGATGTTGACACACACTCTCTCTCTCTGTTAAGAATGCAGCTCGACATGAGAAATTCAACTCCGGAGCAACATATTCAAAATAAGCACATTTTCCTCAAGACATCTGCATGCATGGGACAGACTTTAACACAACATAACAAAATGGCACTCCACCTGTGCACTTTAGCTTCGCTCATAAACATAGAGGCGTTGACTCAAAGAACTGCTACAGTCATCTTGTTCCAGTCAAGTTCTTTGTGCTTGATAATCAAATCAAAGCTTTCATAAAGCTAAATTCAGTGTATTAAATGCATTTATTAACAATTTTAAGTTTTGTGACGTGGCTGAAGACAGTTTGACAAGAAAATGTAATGAATTTGCAAAATCTTTTGAGCACATCTTGTTCACGATACTACTTCTCAAAACAGCAACAGTAATATGAAGTGCGTTGGTGGGGGCCACTGTACGAGACAGCAGCTCTGTGCCCAATAGGAGAAAGAAAAGGTCACATTGGGGGAAGTAGAAGTGGGGCAAGGTCCGTGTCCATCATTTTGTGAGTCCATCTCACTTTAATTGTCGTTCTCTCTTCACGCACTAAACACCCATTAATTACCCACCTACGCATCCACCCCTGCATCTTGCACACAAAAATACTGCAGGGCAGACTCAGAAATGGAACAAAGAAAAAATTACAAACATAAAAGATGTAGGTGAGAGGAGAGAAGTAGGTGGAGATTTACTCACTTGGCAGTCCTAAAGCGCTGACACAGTTTCTCTACCAGAGACTCTGTCTGCCTTTCCTTGGTGATGTAGGAAAATAGCTGTCTGAAAACACACAGACACACAACACAGCATCTAAACAAAGCTCTTAAAATAGCAAGTGGTCAACTTTCCCCCTCGAAAGCACCTTAAACAAGTCATGACTTTTCCTGGGCCTGCCGAATCCTGCTCAGTGTGGACAAATCCTCAGTGGACAAAGGCAGCAAATTGGACTAGACACACTGAAAGGACATGCAACTCACTTCATGATGGTATTGAAGTCCTCGGAGGACATGCCTCTCTCTGGGTCAGACAGGCGACTGATGATATCTGGGAGCAGGTTGTAGATTGCATTGTCCTGATGGGTAACACCAAGAGTTAAAAACCTTCCCAATTATTCAGACTCCATTCTGGTGTGTGTGGGGGTGTGTGTGTGTGGGTGTGTGTGTGTGTGTGCGCGCACCTTGGAGGCCAGCTCGTTGAAGAAGTTCAGGGCCAGGCTGGTAATGTGAGGCTCCGGGTCAATTAGCAGCACAGCCACCTCACTGACTTGACCTTTTACCTTGAGCACATCCTTAAGCACCAACTGGGTAAGAACTGTCACAGCTGTCTGCCTCACTGAAGGAACGTCGTCACTGAGCCTAGAGGAAAGGAAGTGTGAAATTACTGCCTGATTCATTTTCTACCTCTTCGGTCTGACCTGAACCATTTCCTCAATCACCTTCTTACTACGAGCGATAGCCGAAGGCAGTATGTTTCAGCCTCTGGGAACTACGCCTGTCCATACAAAAGTTTATGAAAAACAATTCAATGGTTGCCGAGATATTTCAGTCTGCACCAAAGTGGTGAAATAAAACATTCTTGCCACCTGTGCATTTGTTATTTCCCAGTCTTAGTCAATTAAGCTTTCTGTAAAGACTGGGTAATTAGGCAGAACGTCACTGAAACCAAACAACTGTCACAGCCTTGGCAGAATACAATGGGATTGGACAGACGATGGCAGGGCAATCAGATACCTTTCTGAGACCGATTTAGATTTACCCTCACCCAAAACCACAGAACAAAAAAAAAAAAAAAAAAAACTCATTAACTATTTTTCATTTATGCCAGAGAGCAGGACTCCTGGCAGAGGATGAGACACTTGTTCATGGCACTGCCACGTGCCAATGCAGGAGCTTGCAACAGCAATGAGCAGGGTAATTAATTCTTAATGCGCTTATCAGGAGGCTCCAGGGCAGCCGCCTAGAGAACAGTGGAGGTGTTGGTGTGTGGGAGACAATTAGGGAACGCTATGAAATGCTTATCAGGTAGGAAACACAAGGAGGGCAATGAAGCATTATAAAAGAACAGAATGTTTTACACGTCCGAAACAAGTCAATGTGAGCATTATCAACCATGACAATTAGAACCTCACTTCATCAAACAGAAACTTCAGCTTCTAAGTTCACTACAGGAAAACCGTAACTTTGTGCAGAAGAAACAGAAACCATTATTTAAAATGAAAGCGTACCTACAAGCGTAAAAACAATTGTAGAACCTTTGACTTCACCCCAAATTATTCTCTTCTGCTCACCGAACTGCTGCGTATAATTACAACACACTAGCCATTGGTTCTAGTCACAATCTGTAACACACCAGTAATTAAGTTGTCTAAAGTACCCTTGTCGAAGGCGGTCAAACTCTCCACCCTAGTTCATGTGTGTGGGTTTATCTACTGGCCATAAAGCTCTGGCCGGTTCCCTTGGCAACAACAGAGGTCAGGATACAAAGCAGATATAGAGTTTGCAAACAGAGATCATCTCAAAGTTTCCCCCGTTAAAGTCGTGATGGAAAGAGTAAACTTTTCCCATCATGTGGCTCAGTGGAGCATTGTGACAGCTGCAACACTTCAGTGGCTGAGAGGAACAACATACTGAGACGGTGGTGGGATCCGGATGAAGATGGCTCAAGTGTACAAGCAGAAGCGGGATGTTGGGTGAGATTTAACGTCTTTTACAGTACACCCACTCACCTGAGCCATCAGACACAGTTATCTTTATAATGTTGGGTGGGAAAACAAATCTACGGATATTGTGATAATGGGCATCTTATTGGAAAATTCGATTAGTGACGGGGTGTTAACGAGCATGAGCTGCTACTGTGACAAAATCATTTTATATCACTGGGCTGATTCAGTTGAACTTGTTATTACATTACCTGGCATAGAGATTCTGTGTCCAGGGCTCCAAGATATTAGGAAAACGGACAGTGAGGTCTCCCAGAGCTATGATGGCATTTGCCCTGACCACAGGAAGAGCGGAGCGCTCCAGCACTGTAAACATGAGACGGATGTTTTCTTCACACGTCGCTGGGCTGACAAAAGAGACAAAGAATTCACAGCATTAAAAAGTTATCCCAATAATTCCGGTCAGTCTATTTGGAGTTTTGTTTTCTGAAGAAAAGCCATATATAGGGCTGCAACAACAAACTAATATTTTCATCAATCTGCAGGTTAGTTTTCTCAAATAAGTGATTCATGTTTGATCAAAAAAGTTCAGAAAACTAACACATTTCCCATCAGTTTCCTAAACATTTAAATTGTTGTATTTGAGCGACCAACAGCACATAATTCAAACGTACAGTTGTGTTCAAAATAATAGCGTTTTAAAAAAAGTGAATAATGCTCAAAATCCTAGCTCAAAAATAGCTTTTAATTCGATATCATCAATGCATTGGGAACAGTGCACATTCAATTCCAAATCAAAACATGACCAAAATTGATCAAGTTTGTGTTATACCTTTACAGAAAGTGAAGAAAAAGGAATAGTAGGCTGTTCAAAAAATAGCAGTATTTGCATTTTTCTTTACAAACTCAAACATTTACTGTATAAACTGAAAAATGTTTGGTCTGAAAAAGGGTTTGCTTTACTTTGAATCACTGAACTAATATTTAGTTGCATAACCATTATTTCTGAGAACTGCTTCACATCTGTGTTGCATGGAGTCGACCAACTTCTGGCACCTGTGAACCGGTATTCCAGCCCACGACGATTGAACTACATTCCACAATTCCTCTGCATTACTGGGTTTTGCCTCAGAAACAGCATTTTTGATGTCACCCCACAAGTTTTCTATGGGATTGAGGTCTGGGGATTGGGCTGGCCACTCCATAACATCAATCTTTGCTTGCTTACTGGTGTGTTTTGGGTCATTGTCTTGTTAGACCCATTTCAAAAGGCATTTCCTCTTCAGCATAAGGCAACATGACCTCTTCAAGTATTTTGATGTATTGAAACTGATCCATGATCCCTGGTATGTGATAAATAGGCCCAACACCACAGTATGAGAAACATCCCCATAACATGATTTTTGCACCACCATGCTTTACTGTCTTCACAGTGTACTGTGGTTTGAATTCAGTGCATGGGGGTCGTCGGACAAACTGTCTGCAGCCCCTAGACCCAAAAAGAACAATTTTGCTCTCATCAGTCCACAGAATGTTGCCCCATTTCTCTTTTGGCCAGTCAATGTGTCCTTTGGCAAATTTCAACCTATTCAGTACATGTTTTTTTCAGCAATGGGACTTTGCTGGGGCTTCTAGCTGATAGCTTTGCTTCACATAGCCTTCTTCTGATCCTAACAATACTCACAGGTAACTTTAAGTCTTCTTTGATTTTCCTGGAGCTGATCATTGGTTGAGCCTTTGCCATTTTAGCTATTCTTCGATCCATTCGAATGGTAGTTGACCATTTTTTCCCACGTCGTTCAGGCTTTGGATGCCATTTCAAATCATTTTGGCTGAGCAGCCTATACTTTTCTGCACTTCTTTATCCGTTTTCCCCTCTCCAATCAACTTTTTAATCAAAGTCCGCTGTTCCTCAGAGCAATGTCTGGAACGACCCATTTTGCTGAGTATTTCAGTGTGAAATGCACTATAACCAGCATGCACAACTAGTGCTTCCTTCCTTCTTTAAATATGGGCCATAATTGACACCTGTTTCTTCACAGAATCAATCACCTCACTAATTGAACACAACACTGCTATTATTTTGAACATGCCCCTTTCAATTACAGATTCAATTACACAGAATGAGCAGCATGCATGTCATGACTGTTGGTTTTCTATGACTCCACAACACTTACTAGTAAATTATTTGCCATGTAGAAATATCACTTCTACCAAAACATTTGATTTATGAGGTTAGTGATGTTGGACTGCTATTATTTTGAACACAACTATATATGTTTATAAGTTTGATGTAAAGAAAATGGGAATAGTCAATGTTTTTACCTTATCATCATGTACTGAGAGAGTGCCAGACAGGCAGCAGTGGTGAGCTGTGGGTGAGAATAGCGTCCTGGGGAGCTGCAGACTCTCACCAGCAGGGGAAGGAATACAGACAGCAGGTTCTCTTCTAAACGGACAGAGAGAGGAGGGTGGGGAGAAGATGTTTTTCGTATGTGAAGATCTGAATGTAAGGGATGGTGAAGAAAGGGGTTTAGAGGTTTTCATTACCGGCCAGTAATTCAGTCTCACAGATCTTTCTGATGAGTTCAGCCTCCGTATCTTCAGCAGAGGCACCAATCAACCCCAGCTCCTCCTCCATAGCACTCTCATTGGCCGCTTGCTGTTGGAAAAACAGAAAAGCTTTACAAAAACAGCCACCTCTCTCTCTCTCTTAATAATTCTTAGAATCCATCATGTGAGCTTTCTGACTTGTAGCACACTCTGATAAACACATTTTGCTTCCCATTCCTTTCCATGTAATTTTCACTACACCACGCAAGTAAATTTCACCTAGCAAATTTCCATCTGACTGCAGATAAAAGTGACATTTAATACTGAAGTGATTAACTCTTTTAGTATCAAACACTGCCAATATACTTGAAAGGTGGTTACAATTGTTTCCAGTAGTGACAAGTTTTCATAGAAGAAAAAGTGTATTAAAACATTCATAGACATGGTTTTCATGCACTTTTTTGCATGGACAATCACTAAAAACTAGGGCTGTCAATCGATTAAAAAATGTAATCTAATTATTTACATACTCTGTGATTAATTAATCAAAATTAATCGCATACATAATTAACGGTGCCTGAACCGATACTTTGTAAGAAAGTTAAAAAAAAAAAAAAGAAAAAAAAAAGTACTAAACAGTTGGTGACATTAAAGAACGGCTTGTTTATTGCTAAGGCCATATGGTCAAAATTAAATGATTTAATAATAATAATAATAATAATAATGTATAACAATAACTTATTTCACTAGTAAATTGCTGTTGAACGACAAACAACCACCAGATGGTAAAGGACATTTACAATAACTTCAAATGCACCACAAGGCTGTAGTTTAACAGTTTCATTGAACGCACCGTCTGTGTTGTTTCTCAGACGGCAGCTGCAGATTGTTACATACCGGTGTTGAATCCTCTACAGTAAAACAGTCAAACTTTACACCATTTAGCGTTAGCTGTCAGCATTGTATCCGTGTTTAATCCACCTACTAGCTAGCGGTAGGCTAACGTTAGCTGCTGTCGAGTATAGTGTTAACTAGCGTCACATGCAGCGGTGTTTGCGTTTCCTGTAACGTCTGTTTCAGAGCATCAGAGAGAAGTGCAGACATATCAGTGGCACCAGATTTTCGTCTGTATGCAAACGTCAATATGGAATGGATTAATCTGCGTTAATTTTTTTTAACGCGTTATTTTTTCTCAAATTAATTAATCGAAATGAATACGTTATTTTGACAGCCCTACTAAAAACCTCTTATATTAAATATTAATCTATTAGTTGTCAACTATTAAATTAATTGCCAACTATTTTGATAATCGATTGGTTACACTAATTTTTGCCAAAATTCTCAAATTACAACTTCTTAAATGTAAATATATTTTCTGGTTTCTGTACTCCTCTATGGCAGTAAACTGAATATCTCTGAGTTGTAGATAAAACAACACATTTAATAAGGACGTCATCTTGGGCTTTGGGAAACACTGATCAACATTTTTCACCATTTCGTGACATGTTATAGACTAAACTAATCGATTAATCTAGAAAATAATCAATGACAAATACGGTTAGTTGCAGCCCTATTCCTGGCGAGGTATACCACGTGGCAGTAACATTAGATGTTTGAGTCCAACCTACGAATTTTGTTGTATGCCAATCTGCCTCTTTCTGTGAAAAGATAAACAAAAAATATAACAAAAATGTTCATTAAGGATACACTTATCTTCCGGTTCCCTGATGGACTAATCAATTTTGAGCCATCACTCATCTGACTGTGTCACTAACATTTATCTCATCAAGCCATCCTGCTGAGACTCGATGAAATGATTTTCACTATACAGGGAGTCTTTTGGCTTCAGTGTAACATTAAAGTATCTGCAGAAGTACTTTTAAAAACTCCAGTAACTCCAGTATGAAGTGAAATAATGCTGCAAGTAATGACTGTTTTCTTAATTAACCGATTCATTGTTTTGTGTATAAAATAAAATAAAAATAAAAAGTGAAAAGTGGCCATGGAAGAGTCCAATGACTAAAGACTCAGTCAACATTCATAGAAAACAGCAGCAAATCCTAACATTGGAGAAGCTGGAACCATCAGATGTTTGACTCAAACGATTAATTGATTATCAAAAT